>NW_015659384.1:274282-278512 GCF_001515625.1 Sinocyclocheilus rhinocerous
ATATATTCATGGAACATGATCTTTACTTAATATCCTAATGATTTTTGGCATAAAAGAAAAATAAATAATTTTGACCCATACAATGTACTTTTGGCTATTGCTATATACCCCAGTGACTTAAGACTGGTTTTGTGGTCCAGGGTCACATATACACACACACACATATACATACATGCTGTTCATGCATATATATAGCTTCTTATGTAGCCATGTGGTACTGCCTATTTGGGTAATTGCATGAATTACAATATTAATATTACAATATTAAAGTTTAAAAGAAAATATTTTAAAATGGCAAAAGTACTATTATAGATAGTATTACAAATATGGAAATATTATATACTTATGCATATTATGAAATATTACATCTAAAGCAAAACCTCAAACCAAAGAAGTACCTAAAATAAATAGATATAGTTCATGAAGCCTTTGGTTTACAAGCATAATTGTTGTCTTATTTGAAAAAAAGACGCTTAAAGTAAACAATAAAACTAATATTATAATATATAAATATTATACATTAAATTATGTAATCAGAAATATTATAAAAATACAAAATATTTAAAACAGGAAAACTAATATTATAAATATATAAATATTATATATACACTGAATTCAGCTTTGATTTGCCACATTGTAAGTAAAAAATTTTTCCTACTAATACTAAAATACTAAAACAGGTTTAAATTAGATTTTGAATCCCACATTTTCAGTGTGGACTTATGCTTTTTTTAGGGATGCACCGAAAGGAAAATTCTGGATGCGCTTGGACGAAAACCAAAACCAAAAACGCTTTGTAATAATTATTTTATTAAATATTATAATGTAATTTGTTACATTATTGACTTTTTTTATTTAACTCAATAATTTCAATGAAACTGAATTTAAAAAACACAAGCCAATAAAATTACCACACTTTTATTTAAAGTAACAATAAAACTGGACAGAAAATATATTAATATAAAATATCAATATATTATTTTTTATTCAGTTTAATGCAACAGAATCAGATATAACTTTTTTTTTTTTTGGCTAATTATCCAAATAATGTATAGTCCTACAAAGCTATTATTGTCAGAGCATGTGAGGAGAGCATAGCAGTGAACGAGAGGGTAGCGTCATTTTACCAGCGTTGCCCAGTACAGCTGTACTACACCATGTTGCAGCACACTTGGCACTAATGCAAAAAGGAAAAAGTATACTACATAGAAATTTCCTGTCTGCGTGGTATTTGAGCGGACTTTGCTTTTCCGGTGAGCATGAGCGGAACACACGTTCATAGTTCGGAATATTGAGCGGAGCATCACACCACGCAGTGACGACGGGTTGAGGGAGAGTGAAACCTGTGTGCTGAACACATATGGGCGGTGCGTCGCGGCATATATTTTCGGCTCATATTTCAGCCGTTTTTCTCTTTCGGCCAAAAACCAAAAATGCCATTTCGGTGAATCCCTACTTTTTTTTTTACTCACACTATCTAATACAGTATAAATGGTACTGCAAAATCTCATTTGACATTGTTTGTTCGTACTGCCCTGTCATGCTCTATCGTATTTCTTCCTCTTTTTGTTGATTATGATCGTAATCAGTGTTACCTGTACAGGTGTTTCCACCTCACCCCCGCTACTATACGGATGCAGTTCCTGTAGGGAGGGATTAGGGTCGTCGGATAGGAGCAAAGCTGAAATTCCAACCAGTTCATGATAGCTTTCAACTTTAACCCAGATAAAATACCAACAGCAGGAAGACAAGTAAGCCAGCCAGTGGTGTGTTACCCTGCTGCCTTCATTTCCTTACATGGCCTTAAGAACGGCTCTGGTTGGATTCTTACGCAACAAATGCATTTCTTTCTTTGCTTCACATGTTATTAGTTTTGCAAATGCTTAATTAATTTAAACATCCCCATAAGAGTTGTTCAACCACACAAACATGTTAGCAGACAGGTCTCGAGAGCTATGGAGCCTGCATTCCTTCCTGAGTTATAAGTTCCTTCCTGAGTTAATATGTTAATTCTTACTGTTTGCCAAACTGGATCATATCCCAAGATAATATCATCTCCTTGCTTAATTAAACAAAATGTAAACGGATTTAAACATTGGAATGTGTGGCATAGTATAGCTAGATGGGATGATGTTTAATAGAGTCTAGATCTTACACAGATGGTGTTGTGATGCTAGTGGGTGACACAAATATTTAGGTAGTTTAAAGCTTGGGGAAGACACTGCACATATTCTATTTTATATGTGTCAGTAGTACTTCGTGATGTACCAATGTTCCATCTGTACTGCTGGACATTAGTCACTTACTTTTTAAACAATCTGCTGGAGTTAATTATGTTCTGTCAATCAAAAAGCAGCAAATAAGGTGATGGACAGTTACAAACTGTGGCAGTGAAGACGGTGCCTTGTCTATACATCTATCCATCCCTCCGTCCATCCGTCCACTTTTAAAATATAAAAATTGTTACACTGCTTAAGAAATAATTGAAACAATTTTATTGTTTTCCACAATTTGTATTTAATGTGAGGTGCTTTTATTATTCAATTTCTATAATAAAAATGAAGACCAAGTGATTGTGCAGGAAATGTAATGGAGAATCAGAGACATTTAAATCGGAGTAAATTTTAAGCAGTCTTATCTACAGATGCCCCTCTTTTATAAGATCAAATCATCAGTGAAGACGGTGCCTTGTCTAACCATCTATACATCTATCCGTCCATCCGTCCACTTTTAAAATATAAAAATTGTTACACTGCTTAAGAAATAATTGAAACAATTTTATTGTTTTCCACAATTTTTATTTAATGTGAGGTGCTTTTATTATTCAATTTCTATAATAAAAATGAAGACCAAGTGATTGTGCAGGAAATGTAATGGAGAATCAGAGACATTTAAATCGGAGTAAATTTTAAGCAGTCTTATCTACAGATGCCCCTCTTTTATAAGATCAAATCATCGTTTGATTTTAATCAGCCAGCCTCCAATAGCATAGTTTTTTTTTGTTTTGTTTTTTTAAATCTGGTGATACAGATGATTGGGCAAAACATTGATATGCTTAGTATTATTGTTTATATTTTTCTTATGTTATCCCCATGAAGCCTGCTATGTCATATTTGATACATGAGTTACTAAGGCCTCTAAATTATCAGCATCAATACTTTGCTGAAAAAACTGTTACACACAATCTTCTACATGTCCTGTGATTGATTCTTTTTTTTTTCTTATAGCAAGTAAAAATATACCTTTAAGTCTTATTGCTTTGAAATCTTTAATGATTTTTATAAAGTGATTGTAAAAGTAACTTTTATATTGCTAGTAATATTTCAAGATATTTATTGTACTGAAGCAACTTGCTTGATTATCCATACATCATTGTTTAGAAAAAGTCATGTACTGTATGTACTGTAAGCATCAAATATAATAGGACAGGCTTTTGACGTTTATTTGTACATCTTTCAAATCATGTTTCGCCCCCAAAATTTAAACTACAGAGCAAACTAAGCATTTAAATATCATCTTAATTAAACATTGGGACGTTATTGGGAGATAAAGAGTGACAACTATTTATATGCATTTTATGCAAGTAGAAATATCATTGATTTACATAAGCTATCAGAATTCATCTTACTTTTTGGCCATATAAATAATACATTTTTGCATTACGATTTACTTATGTCTGGCTTTACAAGGTGAATAGACCTGAGATAAGTTTTGAACTGTCCCAAATATCTGAGACCATGCTCTCTAGTCTTTTTCTCTTGAAAGTGGAACAGTTCTTTACTCTCTCACGAATTTCTCTCATCAGAAACAACAAAGTGCAGATGTACGTATGATGCAAGTAGGAGATCCATTCATAATAGAGTACAGACAGCTTTACTGATTATAAGGGGAGTTTTTTGAGAGTGCTTAAACTCGCGCTAGACTGAAGTCAGTCATACTGTTCCTTGACAATGTAAATGTTCATTGCTCGTTTTCTCTGTATATTTTATTCGCTGGTTGAATAACTTTGGAAGGTACATGTAATAATAAAAAAAAATTATTACATCCGAACATGATTCGGACATCTCTGGATGGTGAAAACGACATCTCCCATCGTTCCACTCTCCTTCATAGCGTCATCAAGCTTCTCCTTTGTTGCTGTTTTGAAAATGCGACCTCTAGCGGCGAAAACGTACATATTGTGCCTTTAGAGGGGTTATATGACGTCGCTAAAAAAAACAACATTATTTT
>NW_015659384.1:280761-283359 GCF_001515625.1 Sinocyclocheilus rhinocerous
GTAGGGGCGTGTTTGTTTTGGTGATTTCAAATATAAACATTGGCTACCAGAAATCCCTCACTCTGCCTTTAACCACTGATTTCTAGTTGTGTCCTCTTTTGGAAGGCCAAACAAAGTAGTTTCGCTTTCATAACGAAACACAGTGTCTCCACGACATGACGGTGGCGGCAACAATACTACAGCGAGAATCAAAGTTACACCTTCTTTCTTTGAGTGAACGTTTGGGCGGTGTTATGCAAATCTTCCCACACAGTGTGGGGGCATGTTTAAACAAGGCGTTTTAGGAGGGCGTGGACGAGTCTTAACTTTTATAAAGAATATCTCTTCAGGTTTGAGACTTTAGTCTTTGCAACTTTAGGGATCTTATCTATTCACGAACAGCTTGTAACACTCCAAAGAGAAAGGAAAACTTGAAATCACAAAAATCATATGACCCCTTTAAGTAGTCTGGCATACTGTTATATAAATCTAATTTATTTTACATAACAAGCTATCAGAATTTCATCTTACTTTTTGGTCATGTAAATAATAAAAAAATACACCAAATAGCATATTTTTTTCTCAGTTTGGACCTCTGTTCTGTCCTGGATATCTGAGACCATGATCTCTGGTCTTTTTCTCCTAAAGTGAAAAAGGTCTCCGACTCAGTACATAACTTAGGACATTTGGTGGTTCTCAGAAACTCTCTCTTGCTACGTGGTACCTCAGTCAAAGATCAAAAGCTAAAACCAAAAGCGAACCTTCCGTTGCTGTGGCAACAAAGCAGGATATGAAACCACCATGCCGCAGGAAAGAGAGGACTTCCTCTCTGCGCACATGTAAATGTTTTAATGGGAGTGTTTCGGGGGTGTGCCAGTGTTTCCAATGAACGCTTTTTTTTTTTTTACTACCAGTGGTGCAGTAAATGTGTATCAGCTGCCTTGAAATTAGAAACAAGAAGGTGTGCGGTGCTCCAGTTACCAGTGTGTAATAGATACTGTGCTGATAACTCCTTTTTATTGCTTGTGTATCAACTTCCATTGACTTTGAGGGGTGAGAGAGAGCGACACCTTTTTTTTCACAATGATTATTGTCACACCTTTAGCGCACATTTATCCTTTATCTTGCTCACGCTGCAAAAAAAAAATAAATTCTATTTTTTTTCTTGTTTTGACCCTAAATTTGACCCCACTCTTGCTGTGCTTTCATGTGTAAGTGAGAGTGGCTATATATTTTGGGCATGAGCTCCTCAGGGTTGCAGTAAGGTGCTGCTGCCCTGGGCTCTTCCCCCGGTGTGGGCCGGGCTGGCGTAGACAGTGAGCAGCGTGTCTGCTGCCAGGTGGAGTGGTGTTTGTCTGGTCAGAACATGCCAGAGCGAAGCTGGCGGAGCTCCCAAAGGAGAAGCACTTTGCTAATCAGATCCTCTTCAGCGCAGGCTTTGCATCACAGCACAATAGTTCTTTCTCCTGGGCCTATGCTGTAGTAAGTATTTCCTGCTCTGGGCCAGCTTTACCCAGATTAGGGGAAATTGATTTAATGGATTTGACTCTGTGGCTCAGAAGGTGATATCTGTACTAAGAGATTTCAGAATTATATTTCTTTTTTTTTTTATGAAGTAAAGGGGAGGTGGGTGGGTTGTTAGACAACAGCTGGGTAATCATTGAAGTGTGGGCAGAGCCACATGAATGGCTCACAGTTTTTATTTGCATCATGTTTTGTGATGTAGAGAGAATTTGTTCTTGAATTTTTAATATTGGTGTCAAATCACTAAATCAGATCCTCTTCAGCGCAGGCTTTGCATCACAGCACAATGGTTCTTTCTCCCGGGCCTGTGCTGTAGTAAGTATTTCCTGCTCTGGGCCAGCTTTACCCAGATTAGGGGAAATTGATTTAATGGATTTGACTCTGTGGCTCAGAAGGTGATATCTGTACTAAGAGATTTCAGAATTATATTTCTTTTTTTTTTTATGAAGTAAAGGGGAGGTGGGTGGGTTGTTAGACAACAGCTGGGTAATCATTGAAGTGTGGGCAGAGCCACATGAATGGCTCACAGTTTTTATTTGCATCATGTTTTGTGATGTAGAGAGAATTTGTTCTTGAATTTTTAATATTGGTGTCAAATCACTAGGACTGTCAATTTAACATGTTAATTTTCTACCATTAAAAAGTATCATTAGAAGATTTTAAAATAAATATTAAAAAAAACATTATAAATATTATATAATACGCATGTATACTAATTTAATATGTGTATTATATATTTATATTTTTAACGGTGTATTAATAATACATGAGTAAAGTATAAGTAAGATTTTTTAGGAAGATTTAAAGCATGCATTAAATTGATTAAGACTGATAGCAAATACATGTATACTATTAAAAACGATTTCTGATCCAAATAAATGTTGTTCTTTTGAACTTTCTATTCATCAAAGAAACCTGAAAAAATGCATCATGGTTTCCAGAAAAATCTTAAGAAGTTTTCAACATTGATATGAACAAGAAATGTTTCTTGAGCACCAAATCAGCATGTTAGAATGATTTCTGAAGCATCACGTGACACTAAAGACTGGAGTAATGGAGTATAACTATGCATATAATATTTATATATATATATAT
>NW_015659384.1:283370-294094 GCF_001515625.1 Sinocyclocheilus rhinocerous
GCTTGAGATCGTTTTTTTGAGATCGGCCTTTTTAGAGACCGCCGATCAATCATCCCAATGTGATTATCGGCCGATAATGATCGGTAGCCGATCAATCGGAGCACCCCTAATATATATGTATATACATATATATATATATATATAAAGATTTATATCAGATTGTAATATTTCACAGTGTTACTTTTTTATCAAATAAATGCAGCCTACCTGTAGGTGAGTGTAAAAGACATCTTTCAAAAACATTTTTGAGCTAGGTTTTTTATTATTATTTTGTTTCTTTTAATTTGTATTTGATATATATAATCTTACCCTCTGTCCAATATGTAAATTATGTAAAAAGGAAAGCATGTGTAAATCAAAAATAAGATTAGAATTAAAATGTATTAACTGATTATAAATTGACATATTAAATATTATAAAATAAATATTGCATATAAAGTATTTCTTTATATTAAATAATCAAATGTAATTTTATACACATAGACCAGCAATTTAAAAAGTCTTATTTTAACAAGTATTGATATTGTATTGATTGTAATTCATTTGAATAATCAAGAAAACATGCAGTTATCTTCATTGTTATTATGTTTATTCGATTTGCAGTGCTTCTTATCACACTTACCTTTTGTGTGTATGTATGGCTTGGGCAGAGGGCATTTTATGAGTGTAGTATGTTAACTTGGCTTTGTTTTACCTGTCGTTTACTATCTAGTCTCATCATAAAGACGCTCTTTCACTATATTACACATACTGTGAACTCATCAGCATTGTGTGTGCGACCGAGACAAAGATAAACAAAGAAGGCGAGTGAGAGTGCTTTAAGGATGGTATAAGGCTATGAAGAAGATAAAGAAGCTATAGATGGAGGGAGAGTGATAAGCACATCCTTGGCAGAGCACAAAGCATGAGTGGCCGTCCTATCTGCCTGTTCAGGTTGAGTCCGCAGGCTCAGTACCACCTTGAAATTTCCCTCTCAATGAGATTTAATTAAATCCACAATACTCAGTTAAGTGAAAATATGCCTCTGCGTTCCTCTCCTAAGGTCGCTGACATGAGCCTGGAGTGGTGATGGGGAGGGGGCTAAATTAATAACACAGATATGCGTGTAACTGTGAGGCAAACCGTATGAATGTTAGTTAATCCCTAATGACTCTTGGGATTTGGTTAATGAGGTACATAATTACATATACAGCACAATGTGATTAGCCCTCGCATGGAGACATGGAGCAGGGTCGAGGGGAAAAGGGGGATATGCTGAGAGACATCATGCAGCCGAAACAGGTTGGTTGTGTTTGTGTGTGTGTGTGTGTGTGTGTTTGATGTCTACAGGGCTCCAGACTGCGACTAAAATGGTCGCATTTGTGGCCAGAAATATTAATTTGCGAGTGAAGTTTTTGCTGAGGCGACCATATATATTTACATGTTATGACTTAAAAATTTGCAGGCAATGCCTTTTTTCCTGATTGTTTGCGATCGCATCATTTGCTATGTTCACGTATTAAACTGAGACCATGCGCATCAAAGTTTTAGTAGAAAAAGGAGTTTCAAACAGTCTTCATCTCTGCTGCACAGCAGCGCTGACACACACCTGCTAAACGCAGCTCAGTTGTGCAGCACGAGAGAGATCGAAATGGCGAAGACGTGTGAAGTAAAAGTGCACAAAAGTAGTCTATTTCGTGCACAACTTGAACAAACTACAACAGGTAAAGCTGTGTGGATATTGGCAATATCGTTAACAATTATAATCATTACTAATATGGCTTCTTCTTATGTAGATCTTATATTCTGTTCTGATAATAAGACGTGTGAAGTAAAAGTGCACAAAAGTAGTCTATTTCTTGCACAACTTGAACAAACTACAACAGGTAAAGCTGTCAGCTGTGTGGATATTAGCAAAAATTATTTGAAGCACACTTGCCGTCCGTTAAAGTTTTGTTACTTTTTAAGAAACAAAGTATCAGCTTTAAAATTATGCCAAATTCATAACGAAATTCAAACAATAAATACGTTGTTTTGGCGCTCTTTATTGCGGCAGGCGCGATCACTTTAGCACCTCAGTTCAAGCGGCAAGTGAACCCCATTATATCTTTCTCTTTACTACTATACATAATGAACAGGAATTAACATCGCAACATAGCCTATTTTGTAAGAAAGCCTACAGTACAACTTACTGAAATGTCTCATGTAAAAGCTCATTCAGTATTTCAAACTGCGAAAACCTGTAAAGCTTGTAAACATTGCAACGTAATAATACATTTACCTCAGAATAACCATTCGGTGTCCATAAGCTCATCAGCTAGAAAAATAACTATAAAGAAGAGCATTTTGCTATATTTATGCGCTATTGGATGTTAATATTTTTACTTAACCTGTTATCTACATGATTCAACTCCTCCTATACAAAATTGCATTTTACTAATGAAGAAAAACAGACTGAATGTGTGAAAGACATATGACAACATTATAGGATGCACTGAGGAGGAGCCCAAACTACACTCAGTGGCCATGTGATGCTTATGGTCCATGATATTTGTACAGATTCTGTGTCATGAACAATTCTTTGTGACTATAAACCGCATAAACACATTTCATTACACCAAATACACAAAATAATGTTCTTTTTAGCAGCATCATATGACCCCTTTAAGAGGTTTTTACTTTAAGTTAGTCAGTTTTGTCATCAATTTTGAGTTTTCTGAACGACTAGTTTTTCAAACCCTGAAAAATTAGGCTGTACCATCACCACCAGATTAGACATGTTTTTTATGAGGATTCTAAATGCAGACTTGTAGTAGAGTAATTAACAGATATTAAATAAAATAGATTTAAAAAAAGGAAAGTCTGTTATAATTTACTCACCCTCATGTCATTCTAAATCTGTATGACTATGTCTTATGTGACATACAAAAGAAGATATTTTGAAGAGTGTAAGTAGCCAAACTGTTTTTTGAACATTTGCTTCAATTATATGGAGGAAAAAAACCCACTTAAGCTTTTTTTTTTTTTAAATGTCTTAAATTTTCATTTTGTGTGAACTATGGGCTTTCACTATTATGAAAGAGCAGCTTCAACACTCCAATAAACTTCTTTTATGTTCCGTGGAAGAAAGTCATGGGTTTGGAATTACATGAGGGTTTTAGGTAAATGAGTAAATGAGAAGCTTTATTTTTTTGGTGAACTATTCCTTTTATTTTTTTAAATGTTTCTATAACTACACTACAGTCATTATTGCTCACAATAAGGACAGGTGCAGTTTCCCAGAACTATTTCGCAGTGCATGTTAGTTAAATGAATCCGCAACAATGAGGACACTGTTTACAAAAGAATCAGCGACATTAGCTGTTTAATGATTCTATGATTTATCAAGATACTAGCAAACTTATTAACAACAACCAGCTGTTTGCAAAGGTTTCCCTGTGAAGAGAAAATCCAGTTCTAATTAAAGAAAGAACACAATGGTGTTCATTAATGCAGTCTCACAGGATGGAGATCTATACCATCTTAATACATCGGGAGAGATGATGATAATACTTTTATTACGTTTCATTTCCCTAAGTCTTTGTGGGGTACTGAAATGTGCCTTATGGTACTTACACATAATGATTACTTCATGAGGAAAAAAAAAAGATTACTTCTGAGTGATACTCATTGCACATTTGCCAGTGTATTGTCTTGTAATGTTTGCTTTGCAGCAAGATACAATGTAGTAAATAATTCAGGATTTCTCAGGCCCTGTGAAAATTAGTTGGTGTTTATCTTTATGTTGGCAAGTTTATTGTTTTATTATAGTACATTGATTTATTATAGTTCATTTTGTTTACACAAGCAATTAAAGCCAGCTTTCAGAGTGCTAGGCTTACCACAGAGTAGGATGCTTTTTTCACAATACAGTTTTTGGTGTGGACTCAGATTTAAGTGCGAGTTTGTTTAATTGGTATAAACGTGTTTCTGGAACTATTTCTGTCTGTAGAAGGGGTGTGGAATTGAAGGCTAGTTTGAACCAAGCAGTCGACTCAAGCAATTACTCTTGCAATAAGTAAAAAAAAATATATAATTAATACTTTTATTCAGCAAGGATGCATTAAATTGATCAAACGTGAAAATAAAGATGTTTACATTGTTGCAAAAAAAATATTTAAAATAAATGCGTTTTTGTGGTGAAAATATATTGCAAAAAAAAAAAAAAAAAATTTTTTTCAACATTGATAAGAAAGTTTTCTTGAGCACTAAATCAGCATATTAAAATGATTTCTGAAGGATCATGTGACACTGAAGCCTGGAGCAGTAGCTGCTGAAAATTATATATGGGCCCTTGTTAGTTTAGTTCAGGGCTAGGCAAGTTCGGTCCTAGAGAGCCGCAGTCCTGCAGAGTTCAGCTCCAACCCTAATCAAACACACCTGAACAAGCTAATCAATGTCTTCAGGATTACTAAGGCTATATAGGCAGGTGAGTTTTTTTTTAGGGTTGGAGCTGAACTCTGCAGGACTGCGGCTCTCTAGGACCGAACTTGCCTACCCCTGGAGTTGAATGCAAACACACGTGGGCTTTTCTGTTTGCAGATGCCTAGCCCTGTATGAAACTGCAGGATTACAGATGACTCATAATCAATGGATGTTACTTCCTCTGATATTGCAGGATCACTGACATTGTAGTTTTGTTCTGCCAGTTTATTAAATTTATCCAGTAACATGTTGGGGTTTAGAGTCATGAAGCTACCTGTCAGAGCAGGTGGAGGGAGATATAAAGCAGGATGTGGTGAGACATGAAAAAGCAAGTGTTACCACAGATTGTAAGATGCATGTAGCAGCATGGGGCATCAAAGCAGAGACTGCTCATGGGGAACTTAGTGCCCCGCCGTGGTGCTCAGATGTTTTATTCAGATCGTGTGATCCTTTTATTGCTGCGCTGAAGCTGCACAGGCCCCATGAACACATACTCGCTCACAACAAGGCCTGTTTATCGGCTCCCTTTAGCAGTGTGAAACATGAACATGAAATGAAAATCGACTGTTTACTTTCTTAATGCATGTTTCTGGTCTGACTCTGAATTATTCATCAGTCCGTGGTTTTTTTTTTTTTACCCCCAAACTTATGGAATAAAACATAATGTAACTTCAAGGCTGACGTTGCTAATCTCTTTACTTTTTCAGTCGCTATCCTTCTGCCATCTGTCTCAGTTTGGCTATGGAATGATAACTTTTTCACATTGCAGTTAACTGGATCATGGATGAATATTTCTTTGCATTGAATATCTTGTTTGACTTGTTAATAGTTATTTCAAGTTAAAGAAACACCTTGTATTGATTATAGAAGAATTTAGAGTTCAATTTCTGATTCATTGATTCCAGTAAGTTGATTTTAAATATTAAAATTGTCATTTTTGATTTTGGACTTTTTTGGACATATATGAGCCATTATAGGCTGATTTTAGTTTCTAATATTATTTATTTATTCAAAACACCTACATTAAAAAAAAAAGGGTCACTTAAACAATGTCTGTTATCAACCCATAAACGATGTGGTACCAACATATCTTGCATCACAAACAACAACAACAACAAAAAAAGATGCCTTACAGCAAATTTGATAAAAATCATGTGAAAGTTATGAAAAGTCATATGAAAGTGTTTATTTCATTTCCACATAATAAAGATATATAAAGTGAGGTTTTAATCATAATCATATCTGAATCTGCATGACAGGTTTCCATTTCCATTTCTTTCCATATTTTCTTTACACAACACATTATTATTTCTAATAATAAATTAATAGTAAATTTAATTTACTAAATTCATTCTAAGTACAGATTAAAATATATGAACTCAAATTTAATGAGAGTAAAATACCTGCACGTGTGCGTATGCTTTGTTGAGGGTATGTTCAGCAATGCATAATTTATTCGCACCTGTTTAACCTGTTTATCAGCACACCTGGCCAGAATGGGTTCTAATGTCAAGGTTGCCATCATTTGCATTAATGGTGCATTACAAACACAACATGCAAAGTGTTGCTTTGACATGAGCCTGACCACAGCTGTCACTTCCTGTTTATGCATCATGTCATCTAAAGTTTGCAGCACAGACCAGGACATATGAATTTATGGTCACTAGTAGATAGAAATGGTAAAATGTTGAGGCATATGTTTTTTTATTGTTATTTGTATTTTTTCAGGATTTAATAAGTATATGTTAATTCATGCTGTAAATGACAGTTGCCATAGAAAGTGGTTACCGATGACCATTCCGTATGTTAACATTAATCATTGTTGAAAACAACGTAGCGGAATGTTTTGACTATGATGAATAGATCCACACAGACTACGTTTAGATGTATGAAACCATCTGTACGTCACATTATATTCACTTCATATTCTCCTCTGAATAACCATAAATGGATGAAAAAATAATTATTTGCTTATTCTTGAGCTTTCATGCAAACAATCTGGCTGTGTGTCTCAAATAATTTGTTTGAATAAATTATTAAGGCTCCATGGAAGAGGTCATGCTTATAGAATTAAATGCTTAGTATAGTTTTTGTTCATCTTTCTGCAGGTATTACCAAAAGAGAGCATGTTGAGTGATTATCAGTGGAGACAGAATACTGTACAGTCACAGACAAAAGACTGACAAAAGTGGCTCTTACAGTTGTTGACAGACAAAGTGACGAAGTAGTATAGTGCAGGCTCAGAGGTACCCTTTCAATAAAAAATAAATAAAAAAAACTAATAATTGCACAGCCTAATAATGCACAATAAGGCCAAAAACATGCATTAAGACAATACTTGGTTTTGATTTCACGCTTTAAAATCGATATTTTTAAACCTTTCATTACAATGCATTATTTTACAGCAGTACTAGTGTTCATACACGTTCAAAGGTTTGTTTGACTAAGTCCCAGCATTATAAATGGAAAATGCTCTTTGCACTTTTTGAAGCCTGCTTTTTGCAACAAAATTTCTATAAGAAGCCCCAGTTCTGTCTGCCTCTAGTGTATACAGGCACAGCTAACACTGGAGCTGTCAAAATGATGCTTCAACATTATAAATCTGTCCTCTAAACTTTGTCTCTGACTCCGTTCTTTGTTCCTTCTCTCATAGAAAAACATCTCTGTTCTCAGCTTCTGAGTAAACAGAGAACATCTGCAGTTTGTTTCTAAATCCATACAAAATTGCCCATTAATTGTGTGATGAGCAATAATTCATTTATCGATTAAATGCTCATTAGTGTGAACAGCTGGTGTGTAGTGGAGGTGAGAGAACATTTGAGGAAGAGTGAGTGCTGGAAAGTGTTCTTTTAATAAACATGAGGTCTGCGGTGGGATTGTTTGTTTGTTGTGTATATGTTGTGTGTCTTTAGGTGCACAAATGGGACATGGTGAGCTCCTCAACTCCCTTATCTCATCACAGAAAGAGACAATATCATATTAACTAAAAATTAACAAACACAATTACAAATCAAAATGAGAGTGAGTAAACTGCAACATTTTCATTTTTTTGGTTGAACCCCCCTTTTGAGCCTACTGTCAATTTTGACTCTAGAAAATATAGTCAAATATGCACTGTGTTGTGTGTGTGTGTGTCTCTGTGTGTGCTTTTCTTGTCCTCTACGATTGTTGCTAGTCAGATTGTTTGATATGACCCAAATGACATCTTGGGGAAAAGCCAAGAATGGTGGCAGTCTCGCAGTAAACCTGTGTAACATTAACAGTGTTGAATCCCAAGAAATGCTAATGCTGGCATTGTTTTGCCTCATAAATAAAAACCTGGAGTTAGCAGTGTCTCTAGTAGGAATAGGTATTTTGTTGCTGTTTTGTAAGTTGTTGGTCTGTGTATTCCTGCAATCAGGTCTGTTAATTTGCGCTTTATCTGGAAAGAGACACAGGCAATGATAGGGAAACCAAGATTTTTGAATAAAAAAAGCTCCTAGTTTCTCCTGGAGTTCATTTAGATGGAGGCAGCTCATGATCTAGTGTTTTTAACTTGTCTGAGTGGCTCGGTTCATAGCTTCACACAAACTCTCCATCTTGTGCATTTGAAAATGCAAAATGCACAACCACCTTTTCAGATATGCAGTGAGAATCATTAATAAATCTGTTGTCAACAAAAGAGAAGCTTTAAGATCTCCCTGAAGTTTTTACTGAAATAATAATAATAATAATATTTTTTTTACAGTATTACTATAGGAATATATTTAATTTGTTTAACTTTATTATTATTGTTGTTGTTATTTTTTTATTTGTTTACTGTTCTTTTGTAAAATGAAATAATAATAATAATAATATTATTATTTTTATGGAACACATTCAATTACTATACAACAATAATAATGATAATCATAGTTGTTATTATTATTATTAATATTATTGGATAGTAATTGAGTGAGTTACAACTAATAATGTGAATGTGGCTTTATTAAAATGCTAAAATCAATTGTAAAAACACATTATAAAACTAATAATTAAAAAAAAAATCTTCATAGAGATGCCCTCTATAGAGATGTCATCGTTTTCACCCCTGATGAGTTTGCATGCCTGAAATTGCTGTGACACATAAGACCACTGAGATAATGCTGTAACCAATTTAAAATAATAAATATAATCAAATGAAATAAGGAATGTTTTGTTTGAAGGTTATGAAGTTGCAAAAAAAGTCATAATTATAGTGTTATAAAAGAAAAGAAATAAATCTTCAGCTTTTTTACAATCCTTGTGGCAGCAGTTGTGGTGTGACAGTTTGTAGAGATGTGTTCATCTGTTCCATTTCAATGCATTGTATTGCTCAACTGTAATCAGTGTATATTACTGCAGATTGAGGCCAATTGTGGCGAATAAAGGACAGGATGCAGTGTACCAGAACAAGACGATCTCTTCAGATCCTAGCTTGACCAAGTACTGACATGTCTGTTGTGGGAGATGTTGTTATCGGTTACGTTGATGGTTTGACAAAGCTTTAATCTGCTGCTCTTTCCCTCTGTGAAACGATTCAATATATAGACCGTTTGTTTGTGTTTGGGCCCTATAGGTGGGTCTGAGGTACTGCGCCGGTCATGTGGGGATCTGGGGGTGACCGCCGGTCGCTGCAGGAGTGATTTAGGTGGGGGAGCCACAATATTTACCTCATCTGTTCAAATGATGTCGTGTTGAGAGAGGAAAACATGGCAGCATTACGTTTACTAAAGCAGGATGGAATGAGACCCAGAGGCCTTACATACTATCCCAGCCGTGACCGTTTGTCTGAGGGAGCTTAACTCCCATGAACGATACACACTTGACAGAAAGCCACTGCCTTTTTGCTGTGTGTGTGTGTATCTGACTCTGTAAGTAGCATTCCTCTTGTGAAACCAGAGTCATAGAGAGTGCTGAGGAAGAATGGAACCTATTCAGCCGCACCACTTAATCAGACTCCCTCAGCGTCCCTCGCCGTGTGTCTCAGGTGCATGGCCCCTCCTTTTATTCTCCATTCTTTACCATTTTTTGTTTCTCTTCCAATCTGTCAATCTGTTTCTCCTCTTACTCCCTCTCTCTTTTTCTCTTTGCCTCTCAGCTGTAAAATTGGACTTGGAAAGACAATGTTTTTTGGGGGAACCCATTTTCTTTAACCATGAATATTTACACAAAGAAGTTCGATTTTAGTAGATATGTCTACTTTTGCTGCAAAATGTGTTTTCTTAAAGTTTTTTTTGTCTTATTTTCTAATAAAATACCTAAGCAACCTAAAAACACATTTACTAGAGAAGCAATATTGTGTGAGATATTGAGAGTTGTTTTTAAAGAATATACTACCGATCAAAAGTTTGGGGCTCAAAAGTCTCACCAAGGCTGCCTTTATTTGTTAATACATACAGTAAAAACTGTAATACTGTGAAATTTAATTACAGTTTGAAATAACTGTTTTCTATTTAAATATATTTTGAAATGTAATCTGGCGAAGCTGAATTTTTTTAACTGTTACTCCAATATTCAGTGTCACATGATCCTTCAGAAATCATTCTAATACGCTGATGTGGTGCTCAAGAAACATTTATAATTATTGCCTATGTTAAAAAATAGTTGTGCTGCTTAATATATTTGTGAAATTCATGATCATTTTTTTTTCAGGATTCTTTGATGAATAGAAAGTCCAAAAGAAGAGAATTGATTTAAAATAGAAATTATTTGTAATATTATAAGTCACTTTACTTTCACTTTTAATCAATTTAACGTGCCCTTGCTGTATTAATTTCCTTTCAAAAAATCTTACTGACCCCAAACATTTAAACAGTAGTGTATTTTGAATTTTGGAAGTTTATTTTTCATTCCTCATTGGCAAAATTTTTTTTTCTTTTTTTTTTAAAGGGGTCCTATGATGCTCTTTTAAAATGTCTTGAATCTGTTTTGGGGGTGTACTAGAACATGCTCTCATGCTTGGTGGTTCGAAAAACACATTATTGTTTACATAATTTACATTAGTTCCGGGTTTGATGAAGGCCCGCCTTCCGAAAAACGAAATGTGATGTGATTGGTTAGCTGTCCCAGTGCGTTGTGATTGGCGAACAGCTTAGACGGTGTTTCAGTACTGCCCCGCCCCTTGCCAAAGCAGCAAGTTCCGTCTGTTCCGGTTTAGTTAAGGATGGCGTCAATATTGCCATATCAATTTGAGCCGGATTCAGACCCAGAGAATATTGAACAAGAGGATCGCACAGAACCTTTGCACGCACGGATATTGCAAGACATATTAGAGTGGTAAC
>NW_015659384.1:295944-305661 GCF_001515625.1 Sinocyclocheilus rhinocerous
GTTGTTGTTGTTTTTTTTTGGCTAAATCACGTTTTAGATAGCATGTCAACAACTGCTTAAAAATAACTGCATTTACTATGTACAGATAAGTGCATATGTATTATGTTTATTGTTCTTTAATTCTAACATTATAACATGAATTGCAGTGAAACTGTTATTTACTGAAAAGTAGTGTTTCCCAGGCGGCATATATATGCAAACTCATTCTCTGCCGGCAGGAGGCGCTGTTGGGGTGGTAGAGATCAAGGTTTCCCCGGTTACGCTGTACACAAAGCAGCGCTCCGCTCAAAAAAACACTGCTTTATTAGACATTACATTCAAGATTAAATGAAAATGACATCCAATTTTCTGAAGACAGACGGTTTCCTTCAGAAATACAGTGATATAAAAACACCCGCACTCAATTTATGGGAAACTCTGTAGTCTCATAATTGAAGTGTAAATTCTGCAGATTACATCATTGTCCAGTATTGTACTGTCAGTCAGCAATTTATTATAAAAACTTTTTCATAATTGTAACATACATATTTACATACATAATTATTCAGGTGCATGTGTAATAACTTGCGGAAACTTCAGCTACAAGTTACAAGGCTACAGCAGCACTTCTTCCTCGTCGTCAGGGGCGCTGCTAAGGGGGGGAAAGTTAGGACGATTCTAAGGGCCCACGCACTTTTGGGGCCCCCAGAGATCTGTTTTATTAGTAGTAGTAGTAATGTAATAGAAATTATAAATGTATCTACCAAAGAGTTACAAATAAAACAAAATTACAGCTTATTTCTGCATTTCCGGCAAAATAACCCCCCCCATTCACTGCATGGTTCCGTCCCGTCCTACATAGCCTAGAGTGAGATTAGATGGTAAACTGTCAAATTAGAGATGTCTTCGAGTTCGACAAAGATGTATATGTCCCTTGAGCCAAAAACTCATCACCAAACACCAATGACTTGTACATATATATATGCGTACAATCATTTTAGACATGTCTAAAACTGTGGCAACAAAGATGGAAATACAGTTTTTAAATATATTAATTATGTTTCCATCTTTGATGCCACAGTTTTGGAAGTGCCTCCTTATACACAGAGGCATTGTTGTGTTAGAATAGAAAATGGTCCTGTTTAAACTATTGGTATAAAATTAGAGGCACACAATTCCATAGAATATCATTATATGCTTAAACATTAAGATTTGTACTCGTGGAAATTACTAAAGTAGTCAAACCTGTTCATTAGAAGGGGGTGTCCCAATACTTTGGGCAATATAGTGTATGTTTGGTGCGGTAGGGGGACCAACCTCATATTCTTTCACAGGGCCCAAAATTGCTAGCGGCGCCCCTGCTCGTCGTCTTGTCTGATGCACTCAACCAAGCTTTCTAACCACGACCTTGCCCCTCCCCACCCCCGAACAATTCGAATTTCCGTAGGCAGGAATTATTTTAATGATATTCTAATGGGCCGCTTTGTGATATCACAAAACCCGGAAAACAAACGCTGTAGTCCAAACGAGCTGTTCGTTGTAGTTCTTGAAAAGGGATTTTTTTTTAAACTAAATATCTCCCTTTGGACTTTGAGATTTGTAAGTTTGAAGATATTTTTTATGCCCAAACATACACACTACACACTGACTAAAATTCAAAAAGTGAAAAAACATAATAGAACCCCTTTAAGCAAAAATCTAATGTATATGCATTTTTTTTTCCTACACCAGATTTAAATGATTCTTATTATCTTCAGTTTTGCTTCTCAAATTTTTTTTATATATTTTTTTATTTTAAAGGATTTTTGCAGCCTTGACACATTTGTTTTATCACACAACTGCTTTTGCCGTGTGAATGTCAAGTTTGCTTACACCACAGAGCATTTAAGCGTGAGATATCACAACTGCCCTCACCTGCAGGTGTGCGGCCACAGGTGTTCTTTGTGTGTTGGTTAATTGAGGCCTTTTTGTAACAGAAAGCCCTTGAAGTAATGCAATCTTCCAGCACCTCTTTCCTCTATACCTTGTGGTCTTCCTTTTATCGTCTCTTTCTTTATCTCTCACCTTCCTCTTTTCTGTTGAATCCTGTGGCATCTGAGCTGTTACTGTAAGCAGCAGCAGTAAGGTGTGGAAAAGCAATTGCACTTATTTTAATAGAATTTGTGGCGAGCAAGAGAATTGGTCAGAGACCGTCAACTCAGTTATGTTTAAGTCAGCATGAAATGACATTTGGTGTGAAATAAATGGATGGGAAAGTTGATTGTATCCATTGGCAATTGATTGGATGGTGAAAAGTGGGCGTCCCATACAGAATTTACAGTCAGTTATGAAGCTTTAGTGATTGAAAGGAAAGTCAAGATGGAACAAGTTGTTTTTGATGACAGATTACGAAAATGAACATGTTTTCTTTGGAATCACATGCGTTGATGAGTTCTGCTCAATTTTGATGCCACAATTTGGACTGGGCTGAGTATTACCATAAAAGAAAGAAGAAAATAAATCATGTATGAATAAATCTTGATTAATATCAAAATGATTAAATTTTTTATGCATTCGTTTATTTATCTTGGTCATGTTTAAAGTTAATGCTTATAAAGTTCATTGAACCAAATTGAGTAAAACAATCTTGCATTCAAATATCAGCTACTGTATAGCGTTACAGGATATTACAGACGACAGCTCTGTGAGGAAACCTGAGCGTTATTGAATCTGTATGTATGTCAGGGCGCGAGCACCACTGTAGCTGTGTAACAGTGTAACCAGTTTCCCCCTCGCTCTCTTTCTCTCACTTTCTCCAGCTCTAATGCACAGAACAGTGGCGTCTTTCTCCCGCAACCCAAAGTGTCAGTTTCATCCTCGTCATCTTTAGACACGGCTTCTGCCAGCGGCGTTCGAATCATGCCCAGAACACACTGCAGCACTCTCCACAGGAAAAAAAGAAAAGAAAAGAGAATGTACCTGATGTCTGGAAAATGAAAACCGTTTGCTCAAGTGCAGTACATCTCTATACCATTCCCTGTTGGATGTTAGAATGTTTGTGAATTCGTTTTTTTTTTCACTATATCCTATTTCGCCTAAAAAAGTTTCCAGCCACAACTCGCATTTAATTATTTGTGTTTAGCTTTGTTTTTCCCATCAGAACTGACCCATTTTTGGGTTTCGACTCATCTGTTGAGGAACATTGTTTTCCTAACTACATTGCTCTATTTGTAATTTATAAAGTAAAATTAAATTCAGTCATTCTTAAGACAAAAATATACTTCTCTTATGTGTCCACCCAGACAACAGAGCGAGTGATTTGAGTGCTTTAAACAAAAGGTCCGCTGGTTTGCACGCTCAACTGTGCATGAGACGGAGCGGAACGCGTAAAATTTAGCGTACCTGGGCTTTTAATCTGGTCCCTACAGTAAATCCTATCATATCTGCTTCACAGGGAAGAAAGACTTGAGAAATTGAATGCCATCTGCATTAGTTATCATCACCTTCTGTGTCATTATCTGCCAGATTCATACAGTCCCTCACTTCAGTTGTTTCTCCTCTACCTGCGTTTGGCCTGGACACCTGAGTACAAAGATCATGTGTATAATGTATGCTTATAGCAGCCAGCAACTGCCAGCCGTGTGTGTGTGTGTGTGTGTGTGTGTGTGTGTGTGTGTTCGGCCTCTGCTGTTAGTATAGTAGATTTTTTCCAGAGGGCCATCTGTTCTCTCAAAGACTCTCTCAGATTCCATATGGTTGGGATGGAGTGGACACATTCTGATGGAGAACCACTGGTGCAACCAAGGGCCATATCCCCACCCAGTAGGAAATCAGTCATATTAAGTTAAAAGTTTTAGCTTTTTAAAATCAACATGGAACTTGACAGGTAGCCAGTGTTGAGAGGTGAGTGCAGGTGTAATGTGTTTACGTTTTTAGTGCCAGTCAATACACATATACAGAAGATACATTTATATTAATGATACTGATATATGCAAGCCTTAATATTCAGATAAAAGTGTCTTTTATTAAAGAGAGATTAGATATTTAGATATAGCAATAAAATAGAGAGATTAATTGGGTGCCACGTGTTTTTGCACAGATACAGACTGACTGTTCCGGTCTGGCAGATTCAAAGAAAGGAGAGAAGAGTAGGCCTCATCCTCTTCCTCTGGTTTTCTCTCTCCCTCATCTCTCTGGTCCTCCCCCGTGTGTGGTTATGATCAATGTTTATGCACCATAATGTTTCCTGACTCTCCTGAGGCGTCAGTATGAAGGAGGGATTGACCCATCTCATGCTATGTTAGTAGGTCACGTTGAACTGCTGTCCTGTTGATTAAGTGCCGCGGGCCGCTGCTTCTCATTACGGCTACACACGGAGCCTGAGCTGCCAAACGTACGGAGCATGTGTGAGAAGTCTCACCACAAGTGCTCTGGGAATTGGAGTCCATTTCCTCTGTACGCCACCGCACCAAAAAAAAAAAAAGTAAGAGTAAGAAACGCACTATTATTGTATAAGAAAGGGGCCATTTGTACTTTTGGTCATGGTGGTGTTTGATGAGCCCTCAGGGGCCATACCTACAGCGCTGCGGATTTGGTGAAGATGCAATGCATAATGTACAGTATGTCTGAGAAAGAAGGAGGTAGAACCCCATTACCCACAATCCACAGGCAGAGGAAACACAGTGTTTACCTAAAAATAAATAGACAGAGTGATCCTCAGAGACTTAGTCTTATACATGCACATTTATTAAATACAGACAGAGGCCGCTCAGCTATGCATTCCCAAAAAGCAAACATATATGCACAAACAACCCGATTAAGATACACAGACATATACAGACTCAGATGTATACAGGAAAAAATGATGAATTCCCTGCTAAAAGCTGTCGGGCACCTAGTTTTTCATCTCACTCCTTCTCTCCTTAACGTTGTGTGGAGTAAGGCCTTGAAATGAAATGAATGGAGAAAAAAAGTGAGGAAAGCAGAAACAATGATTAAGTAACTGCTTCAGTTCATAACTTGGGGCAATTTGCCACAAGTCCTCCATCTGCTAGCCTCCCTCCTCCACATGTTTTTACCTTTTTCTTTCGCTGCATTATATGCTTCACATATCTGAGCCTTTTGCGTCATTCTTTAGCATTGTCGGACTGGGACTACAGTTTACACTGAGGAGATTATGTGAATTTGTGTTTTACAGAAATACTTTATGGTTTTATGTTTTATATGTTATTATATGTCACACTCACAAACTCTAAAAATTGCAGAGTAAATTACATACTGTTTTTCATCTAACTCATGCATCTTCTGCGAAGTTTAATCTGGTCCGTATAGGATTTAAAGGTTTGTTGTCTTCACAGCACTTCTCATTTTATAAACCTGGTCCATTTTCATATTTGTTTTGATTTTAAAATTTTAATAAGCCTTCCTGTAGCTCAAACAGTAAAGCAGGGTTCCTCAAATCTTGCAATGGAGGGCCAATGCGTTGCAGAGTTATTTCCAACCATGATCAAACTCACCTACCTGTGATTTTCTAAAGATCCTGAAGACATTGGTCAGGTATGCTCAGGTGTGTTTGATTATGGTTAGAGCTAAACTCCGCAGGAAAGTGGATCTTGTGGGCCAGATTTGAGGATCCCTGCAGTAAAGCATGGTACTAACAATGCTAAAGTCATGGGTTTGATTCCCAAAGAAAGCATGAACTTAAAAAAATTTTTTATAACTGTATAATTAATGTAAACCATTCATTTTAATTAATTTTAATCGATCATATCAAACCAATCATGGACTGCACTTTGTGCAGGTCACATTATTAAATCAAGTTAGTTGCTGCATCCCAAATTGCATGCAGAATATGTTATGCACTGGATGAAGAACTTGCTTTTTTACGGCATTAATAAAGTTTGTTCTCTGTATTTGTGTATAATAAATCAGAATATTTGGACATGATACTCATTTGACAAACTATTTTTCGCAAACTAAATAATAGGGAAGAAGGCATATTTGGATGCACAGAGCATTTTCATCAAGCTCTAGAAAAACTGCAAAAGCGATAGCTTAAATTTGAGTTTGAGTAACGCTCCAATGTCCTTTTAATTGTGTATGGTCCTCAGTCACTTTTACGTATTCAATTCCTCCACTTGTTTTTACTTTTTATGAACTCATATGACGAACTGAACCAGTTACTTTATTCTGTACAGAAAACAGAACCAAACAGTCCAGAGAAGAGCGTGTACTGCAACATGTGTGACTGTGCCCTGATTTTTGATGGGGTGAGAGGTTGTTTTTGCCTAGAGAGGTGGAATGAATCAAGCATGTGCATGTTTAAAGCAACATTACGGGAATTTCCACCCAGATCCTACATATGTGTATTATGGATTTTGAAGGTACAATATGTGTGTGTACTAGGGGTGCTAATACGATCCAGGACCACACAAGAGTGGGAGGATGGGTCACAACTCCGGCACTGGGCCAAAAAAATCACCCCTCTCCCACAGGCGCCATCATCCTGGTGAGCGCCGCCACCTTCTCGGCTTTCAAGGCTGCACAACATCCGGGAGAGGGCTACCCACCCGCCAGCACCTTTAGTCTCAGGGGTGCGTGCGAGCTCCCTCGGCCCTCGGTATGCCACAGCGCCCTACATTTATAGCTCATTACGGAGGTGACTGAGATGAGGAGGTGATGGGTGGAGGTGACAGGTGGGAGAGTGAGGTGATATAGGGGCGTGATGCAGGAGGAGAGCAGCGTGTGGCTGCTTCAAGGGGCGGGTCGCTGTGCACCCCACTAGAAGCATTTACAGGCCGTTCACGCCTCAATCTGCATGCTGGTCTACAGTGTGTAGTTTTTTTTTACAGTACAAGTGTGTGTACGGTACTGCTTTTTCTCTTTATAAATGTTGCCTTATTTATTTCTCTGGTTTATTTGCTTTGGAGTTTATGCATTTGGCCAGCAGCTGGTGTGTTTTATTTGTGCGTGCTTGTGTGATGCTTGGCTTTTTTACAGTGTGTGTGTGCACAGCAACAACTGGACATGTTGTTCTGTCTTTTATGAGAACTTACAGGACATAAATGTCACTGCCAGCAATAAACACATCAGTTTTCTCTCAAAGCGACAGGCGAGCTGTGGGGTAGAACCATGAGAAATGATAGAAATTCCTCAGATCACCTTTAACACAGTTACATCTTGCACGACTTTATGCAAATTGAAAGGCCGTCTGATGTTGTGGTATGTGATGTCATTTCACATGCATATTGAAAGCGGAGTCATAGAAAACCTAGAAATTCCTAGAAAATGAGTTTTGGGCAAGCAAAAATTCTGTCATAATTTACTTCCCTCATGTCATTCCAAATATTCTGTAAAACACAAAAGAAGATATTTTGATAAATGTCTCAGTTTTTTTTTTTCGTCCATACCATGCAAAACTGTTAAAAGTGGTATAACAATCTTCAAAATATCATCTTTTGTGTTCCACAGAAGAAAGAGAGTCATACGGGTTTGGAATGACATGAGGTTGAGTAAATGAAGACTGAACTTTCATTTTTGCGTAAACTGTTCCTTTAATAAAAGCTTAAAAATAATTTCTATAGTGAAGAAGCATTTTTATGGTTGCTATACTCTAAAATATTTAATCTACTAAATATTGCTCTCAAGTAGATTAAAACTAAATGTTTTGTTGCCGTAAATTGCTCAAATTGGTTCACAAATTGGTCTGAATGATTCAGTAACAAATAGAATAGAATTCATTAGCTAATGTGAAGTGCAGAAATGTCTTTTAAGGTCATGAAAACTAATGAAAATTATGCATCATATTTAATCCATACTTAGTATCATATGTAATCCATGCTTTATGCTACTACTCCATACTTTATTTACTTGTATGCTGCATATATTTGTTAATTAGCAAAAATCTTCCCCTCTACTGTAGCACTCACTATTGTGTTAAATTTAAAGGACTGTCACAGCAAATTTGAAAAACTTGACTGCAAGTAACAATCAAAAATTTAATCAGAGGGAATGATTTTCTGTATTTTACTCATACAAAGTTATTGTGCACCACATTCCATGTCATTCCAAGCCAAAATGAGACGTACGAAAATGGAAAAGAACACCTCAAACATTAAACACTGTCTTTTGTTTTTCATGGAGGAAAGAAAGTAATACAGGGTTGAAACAACATTGGGGTGAGTGAGCTCTGGCAGAATTGTCATTTTTAGGTGAATGGTTCCTTTACACAAACAGCCCAAGGGGGGTTTGAAGTCAGTGAGACTTGATGTCGTGTCTGGTTTTTCCTGCTCTGCTGTTGTGTATGTGTCCAGCTTCTGAGAAACTGTGAGGGAAAGCAATCTCTGTGAAAGAGAGCCAGTGATAGGCAATGCCTGCAGCTGAGATCGCCCAGACTGGTGAATGCGCTGGCAGCGTGTGTGCAGATCGAAGGGCATTTGGCCAAGATATCGCACCTCTGCTTTAATTCCCAGCATAACCTACTGGGTGTCACTGAGCCACAGGGTTGTCCCAGCCTCTTCCAATACACACAACACACACACATGCATCGGAATTCCCTTTGTTTCCACTTGGCCTGACTCCTGCTCCATTCATAAAAATACTATACCTGTTAATCTGATTGACTGCCAAACCTCACCTGCTGTGTTTGCTCAGAAGTGTGCTGGAGCGTTCAGGCTCCATCAGATATCTCACGCTCTACGGATGGCAGTTTTATTGTGTGATATCTCAATTCTGTACCACTTCCCCGGGCACAGACCCTGGTGACGTGTATGAACTACACACAAACAGGCAAGGTTTGTAAGGGGGAAAGGAGATAGATCTTTAACTGGGCTCCTGTCCAAACACAGCGGTGACCTTTGGCTCTACCTGCCTCCCTGACCTCTGGCTTTGTTCCATTTCTCTCTCTACGTTTCCTTCTTAAAGTCATGCTAATTATATATGTCAGCACTAAACACGATTAATGTCATATTTTTTTATACTATGCACATAGTTCCTTTTTAAGGAAAGAAAATGTCTCGGTTACGTATGTAACCCTCGTTCCCTGAAGGAGGGAATGGAGACGTCATGTCGGATGACCGATGAATTGGGATCTCGCTTAGAGAGACCAATCTACTTTGAGTGTAACTAAACGCTGCCGCTGATCACAGCGTGAGTATAAGTAGGCAGCTGGTGCAGCACATATTCAGGTTTTGGCGTAGGCCGGGGCTCACCACAAGAAGACCAGCTACTGCAGCTATGGCACTACCCACTCAGTAAGACTGGATAACACTGGGAAACGTACCCTTACCACTTGGGACAGGAACGTTGCGGAAGCCCATCCTTCCCAAAGGAGGTTTCGGAAGCACTTGCACATATAAACAACCGTTTAGGTTGTCATATGGAAGATTAGAGGTGATTGTAACTAGGGCTGTGCAATTAATCGAAATCGAATCGAAATCGCGATTTGAGACGTTGCGATTTCCTAATCGCAAAGCCTGCGATGTGGACGCGATCCCTCCTGGAAAATAGCAGGAAGTCTGCTGGGGAAACGGGCTCTGAGGCTATACCGTGGATTTTACACATATGTGATCCACTTAGGTCTCTACATATAGAACCCAGCCCTCTACCAGTTCTCACGGATTCATCGAGTGAGGGCTTGGCGCCGGACGCTCCGCCACATCTGGCTGCCGAGGGGATGGAGGAGCTCGACAGGGTCTACGATATGGACTCTCTGGAGCAGTTTTAGCAAGCCGACCCGAAGCCGGGGCCTCTCAGTGCTTC
>NW_015659384.1:306134-310330 GCF_001515625.1 Sinocyclocheilus rhinocerous
ATGGACTCTCTGGAGCAGTCTTAGCAAGCCGACCCGAAGCCGGGGCCTCTCAGTGCTTCTATCCATTTGAGGTGAGAACACAGGAGGATACTGGCTCCACACGAAGACTATAGAATCTAGCGAAAGTGTTGGGGGTCGCCCAGCCCGCAGCTCTACAAATATCCGTAAGGGAGGCGCCCCGAGCCAGCGCCCAGGAGGATGCAACACTTCTAGTAGAGTGAGCTCGCAACCTGAACGGGCAGGGCACACCCTGTGCCTGATAAGCCAGGGTGATGGCATCCACTATCCAGTGGGCCATTCTCTGCTTAGAGACGGCTTTCCCCTTCTGCCGGCCTCCGTGACAGACAAAGAGCTGGTCTGAGGTCCTGAAGCTTTGTGTCCTGTATACGTAGCATCTCAATGCTCAGACGGGACAAAGCAAAGCTGGGGCTGGGTCTACCTCCTCTGGGGGCAGCGCTTGCAGGCTCACCAACTGATCCCTGAAGGGAGTAGTGGGAACCTTGGGCACATAGCCGGGCCAGGGCCTCAGGATTACCAGGGAGTCAGCCGGCCCAAACTCTAGGCACGAATCGTCGACCGAAAATGCGTGCAGGTCCTCTACCCTCTTGATGGAGGCCAATGCAATCAGGAGCAGAGTCTTCAATGAAAGAAACTTTAGCTCGACTGACTGCAAAGGCTCAAATGGGCCCTGCTGTAGTGTTCTGAGCACTAGAGACAGGTCCCAAGAGGGTATAGAGGGAGCCGTGGAGGATTTAGCCTTCTTGCCCCCCTAAGGAACCTGATGATCAGGTCATGCTTCCCCACCGACTTCCCTTCCACGGGGTCGTGGTTGGCAGCAATCGCAGCCACGTAGACTTTAAGGGTGGAGGGAGACAGCCTTCGCTCCAACCCCTGCTGCAGAAAGGACAGCACGACTCTGATCGAACATTTCCAGGGGACTTCTCGGTGAGAAGAACACCACTGGTGTCAACTACCTCTTGGGGTAGGTCACCTAGAACCTCTGCGTCCCGTCCAGGGACACGACATGAAGTTTCCAGAGGTCTGGACGCAGGTGCCACAGGGTGCCCCGTCTCTGAGTCAGGAGCATCAGTTCCGGGGAACCAAGACCGAGTGGGCCAGTAAGGCGCCACGAGCAGGACCTGCTCCTCGTCCTCCCTGATCTTGCACAGTGTCTGTGCAAGAAGGCTCACTAGGGGAAATGCATACTTGCGAAGGACCCGCGGCCAGCTGTGTGCCAGTGCATCCGTGCCGAGTTGAACAACTGGCAGTGAGAAGTTTCTGGAGAGGCAAACAGGTCTACCTGAGCAGCTCCGAAACGACTCCAAATCAGCTGGACTATCTGGGGATGGAGTCTCCATTCTCCCGACAGCTCGTCGGCTGCCCGGTTGTGCAGACCAGGAATGTGAATGGCACGAAGCGACCTCAGATGCTTCTGACTCCAGAGGAGGAGGTGGCGGGCGAGTTGCGACATGCGACGGGAGTGTAGACCACCTTGTCGGTTGATGTACGCAACGGTCACAGTGTTGTCCGTGCGGACCAGTACGTGCTTACCTCATAAGCGCCTTTTGAGACGGATCAATGCAAGGCGCACTGCCAGCAACTCTAGGCAATTGATGTGCCAGTGCAGTTGGGGGCCCGTCCAAACCCCCGACACTGCAAGCCCATTGAATGTGGCCCCCAGCCGTTGGTAGAGGCATCCGTGTGAACCACAGCATGCCTGGAGACCTGTTCTAGGGGCACTCCTGCCCGGAGAAACGCAAGCTCTGACCACGGGGTGACTGCCGCTGCAGCTGCCATATGCCCCAGGAGCCTCTGAAATTGTTTCAGTGGGACCGCTATCCTGCTCTTGAACGTATTCAAGCAGTTCAACACCAACTGAGCACGTTCCTGCGTGAGGCATGCTGTCTGTTCGACCGAATCCAACTCCATACCGAGAAAAGAGATCCTCTGCATCGGGGAGAGTTTGCTTTTTTCCCAGTTGACCCGAAGGCCCAACTGGCTGAAATGCGAGAGCACCAAGTCCCTGTGTTCGCACAACTGATCCTGAGACTGAGCTAGTATGAGCCAGTCATCGAGGTAGTTGAGAATGTGAATGCCCTCAGGGGAATAAGGGCTGCCTCCGCAACTTTCGTGAAGACGCGGGGTGACAGGGACAGCCCGAAGGGCAGGACCTTGTACTGATATGCCCGTCCTTCGAACGCAAACCGCAGGAATGGCCTGTGGCGCGGAAGGATCGACACATATGCGTACAAAGTACGCGATCAACCTTCAGGGACCGGCTCTATCGCATCCTTCGCCTGTAGAACTGCGATCTCTGCACACAAGACAGGGGCATCTGCTGCCTTCACTGAAGTGAAGTGGACGCCCCTGAACTTGGGAGGGCGCCGGACAAACTGAATCGCATAGCCGAGTCTGATGGTCTGATGGAGCCAACGAGACTGACTGGGAAGCGCTAGCCAGGCTCCCAGAAACCGTACAAGTGGCACCAACGGAACCACCGACATACCCGCGGTGGGGCAGCAAAGGGGGAACGCAGGGACCCGCCCGGGCGTCTCGTTGCCGGTCCGAAGCGGGGTCAGCGTGTGTGCAACACTTACCTGCGTTTGAGCAGGGTGTGCGTGAGTAGTACGTTTGATCGCACTCTCGAACCGCCCACAACTGCTCACTTGCAAGAGACCCAGAGATAGAATAAACTGCTCTTTTGTTGAGGTTTTGGGTACCACTGACCGTGAAGTCAGTGGCGGGAAAAAAAGAAACAAAAGATTCTCCGCCCGGTCCTCCTCCGGGGGAGGGAGTGGTGCGTTCACCATCTCCCGAAGAGCAGCTCCCTCCATCTCTGTGTCGCCCGTCTCAGGGCCTCTTGCTCCTCCGCTTGCCACCAGGTTTGGCAGGGGCCTGGACGGGCGGGGCGGCTGCCCTACAAACGGCTCCACGGCACTGCTTTGCTGGAGGCTGCTGCGTTTGCTGCGCGGGAGCGGCGGCGGCCGCCCTCGGCGACGAGTAAACTGAGGCGCTGCTGCCGGCCAGACAGCCAGAGATGGCGTTCCTGGACCACCATAGTGGACATCGCACGGCCCAGAGACCGCGCAGTGATCTTCGTCGCTCATAGCGCAATGTCAGTAGCGGTGCGGAGTTCTTTGAGAACTTTTGGGTCATGCCCACCCTCGTACAGGTTCTTCAGTGCCTTGGCCTGATGAACCTGCAAGAACACCATGGCGTGTAGGGCAGAGGCAGCTTTTCCGCAGGCCGCATAAGCACTGCCGGTCAGGGTCGACAAGTACCTACAGGACCGGGAGGGGAGCGACGGCTTGCCCCACCAGGTGGCAGCGGTATTTGGACACAATTGCATCGCAACCGACCGCTCTATCGGCGGGATCTCCATATACCCCCGCGCTGCCCCACCGTCGAGGGTGGTGAGGGAGGACGAGCCACTGGGGCGGTTTCTAGCAGTGAAAGGTGCCGTCCACGACCCAGTGAGCTCATCATGCACCTCCGGGAAGAAAGGCACTGGGATGGGGCCCTGAGAACCTGCACGAGCCACTCCGAGAAACCAATCGTCCAGCCTCGAAGGTTCGGGACGCGGTAGAGGTTTCCACTTGAGCCCTATCCTCTCGGCGGCCCAGGCAAGCATAGCCACCATTTCCGGATCTGTATCCAGCATTGCTGGCTGCCCAGAAGGCGGCAGCGCTGCCGGATCATCATCTCCAGAAAGGTCTGGCTCACCCTCTGATGCAGCGATCGACATCCGATCGTCGGAGGGAGCACCAAAAAGATACAAGTGGTACTCCACGAGAGGGTCCAGCCTGTTCTTTCGGTGGCTCCACTGGCTGCGAAGTGCCAACCAATTTGTCGGTCATCTGACGTGACATCGAGAGTGACTGACTGAAAGGGAACTAACAAGTATTTGTGTGATTATTAGTAGAGCCCGACCGATATGGGTTTTTTGGGGCCGATACCGATATTAGGGAGTAAAAAAAAGGCCGATATCGATATATCGGCCTATATTCTTTGTGTATATTGTAGTACAGTACCAGTCAGAAGTTTGGACACTTTCCCATTCGTGTGTCCACACATTTGACTGGTACTATATATAGAATACAGTATATACATAAACAGAATATATATACATAAACACATTTTTTGCAATGATCACTCAAATGTGGTGATCAAACACTTATAATGACGTGACAAAGATA
>NW_015659384.1:311248-312136 GCF_001515625.1 Sinocyclocheilus rhinocerous
CCACGAGAGGGTCCAGCCTGTTCTTTCGGTGGCTCCACTGGCTGCGAAGTGCCAGTGGAAGGAGGAGCCCTCGGAGGTTGGTTCCTCGGAGGGGAATTCCTCACGTCACCGTAAGACCAGTTCGGCTACTGCCAGAAGTAGCGTCCACCAGGGGCAGCCCTAGATCTAGGCAGAGGCACGGGCTCCCCGCCCCTTTGCAGGAAACGGAGCCTGGTCCGCAACTCCGCGATGGTCATTCTCCCACAATGGGATCATGACTCATCCGCAAACGCCACCTCAGCGTGTTTAATGCCCAGACATGTGAGGCAGCGATCGTGACCATCACCCAGCACCAGGTAACGACGCATTGAAGTGCACTGGGGAGATGGCCACCTGCAACACAAACAGGGGATAGTGCAACCTGATGTGTGCAACCCACTCGACACAGGAAGAACCACCGCCGCTGAAGCGCCGTACCGCCAGCATCAGAGCTTCCTAGAGCGTGCTGAACTCGTTGAGTTTCTCAGAAGCAGTAGTCAGGAGCAGAACGAAACAATTGCTTGGCTCCGAAGCGAAAAGCTGAATATGCACTGCACCAGCTGCCTACTTATACTCACGCTGTGATCAGCGGCAGCTGGATGCAATAATCGCATGCCCAATGTGCATTGGCTCGGTTAGTTACACTTGAAGTAGATTGGTCTCTCTAAGCGAGATACCAATTTGTCGGTCATCTGACGTGACATCGAGAGTGACTGACTGAAAGGGAACTAACAAGTATTTGTGTGATTATTAGTAGAGCCCGACCGATATGGGTTTTTTGGGGCCGATACCGATATTAGGGAGTAAAAAAAAGGCCGATATCGATATATCGGCCGATATTCTTTGTGTATATTATAGTACAGTACCAGT
>NW_015659384.1:312189-315564 GCF_001515625.1 Sinocyclocheilus rhinocerous
GGTTTCTCTCCAGTGTGGATCCTCTCATGTCTTTTCAGATTTGATGGATGACTGAATCTCTCGTCACAGTGTGAACACTTATAAGGTTTCTCTCCAGTGTGGATCCTCTCATGTGTTTTCATATGTACTGACTGACTGAATCTCTTGTCACAGTGTGAACACTTATAAGGTTTCTCTCCAGTATGAACCCTCATGTGAACATTAAGACTTGTATTGTGTGTGAAACTCTTTCCACACTGAGTGCAGGTGAAAGCTTTCTTGGCTGTTCTTTTCTTTAAATCTTTCTGTTTGGTTTGAGAGCAACTCAAAGGTTTTTCTCCAGTTTTGACATGATTTTTCTCCTCAACTTCACTTGATTCTTTATTTTCCTCGTTTTCTTCAATCAACTCTGAAATAAAAGTAAAAAAGGGTTTATTTTCAGTAACTTGTTAAAAGCTGAGAAATGTGAACATAAAAGCTGGACATTTTGTTTATCACTGAAACTTGGCTGACTGTTGGAGATTTAAGCCCAGAAACTGTATCATCAGACTTTTGTTATTTTAGCTCGCCAAAGACTCTTGGTCATGGTGGAGGCACTGCGGTTGTTTTTAAAAAACACCACTTGCAGACTGTTTCCTTGTGGATCATTTCAGAGTTTTGAAGTACTATCATTTGAACTGGTCTTATCTAAACTGATTTTATGTGTGTTGATTTATAGACCTCCTAAATATAACTATTTATTTCTGACTTTTCTGAGCTGTTATCTGGGATTGTTCCGTTATTTGATGATATCTGGGTCATTGGTGATTTTAATGTTTATGTTTGTTGTGAAACAAATTTTCAAGCAAAGGAGTTTTTAAATCTTGACTCTTTTAACTTTAAGCAGTATGTGAATGAATCTACGCATCACCATGGTCATATGCTGGACTTGATTTTAGGCACTGGTACATTTGTCAATAATGTTATGGTCACTGATAATTATTTCTCTGATCATAAACCTGATATGTTTGATATGAATTTGTCATGTACTCCAGTCAAGCCACAATTCCAGACATATTGTTCTCGTAGTATTACATAACTTACAGTAATAGCATTTGCTGAAGCTTTCAGATCCTCAGCTACATTTTTGATAGTTTGCCTTCTTCTGTTGACACAAATTAACTGTTTTTATTAGAGCCCGACCGATATGGGTTTTTTGGGGCCGACACCGATATTAGGTAGTAAATAAACGCCGATATCGATATATCGGCCGATATTCTTTGTGTATATTATAGTACAGTACCAGTCAAAAGTTTGGACACTTTCCCATTCGTGTGTCCAAACATTTGACTGGTACTATAGGCCTATATAGAATACAGTACATACATAAACAGAATATATATACATAAACACATTTTTTGCAATGATCACTCAAATGTGGTGATCAAACACTTATAATGACGTGACAGAGATACGTAATGAAGGCAGGGCATTTAACAATTAACAATAAACTTTATTATCCAAAATGAGTCTGACATCAGTGCACTGAACAGTAAAGTTGAAGTTCAAACTGCTGTGACCAGATCATTGATTCACTAAAAACTCGAGAACTCCCATCAGTCTGGCAGTGAATGAATCATTCTGATCAGTTTTGTGAGAAGAATCAACCAATTCATTAAAAGATTGAACTCAAAAGAGTTATTCATTCATGATTTGAATATTGCTTATAATAAATATGCCAAAGAGAGTTAGGGCCAATGTCAATATTATCAATGAATAATGACAATCACATTTATGGTGATTTTTGGGGCCTCAGAGCAGGCCTCGTTGACTTTTATTACATTGAAAAAAGTGGCCAGAATAAAATAAATAAATAATTCATCTTTTGAGTTCTACAAATGAAACTGTCATACAGGTTTGGAACAACGGTTAGTTAATAATAGAGTAATAAAGTACTTGTATGTGTATGTGTGAGACACTTGATGTGGCTCCAATCACTTTTAATCAGCTTTGAATGTTCCCATCATTTTTTAGAAATCACACAGAATGAAGCATTTACAATGTCAAATTGCACAAGCATTTTAAACATATTTAATTAATTGCATGTGTTTAACTTTGAAAGCCCTAAAAAGTAGGTCATTAGATGGAAAGCTGTGCATTCGGTCCATTCGGTTTTACGTTGCGTCGGAGGAAGAGCAGTGCGCGATCTTCCACGATCTGATGGGAAGTTCACAGCCTGACACTGAACATCCATCTGACTGCAGTGAGATCACTTGATAAGTTGCTAGACTCAAGCAATTCCTATTGGTATACCGTAATGAAAAATAAATGCTGAAGCATCCATCTTAAAGTAAATCTCAGGTTTTTTATGCCTGACTGACTGGCCTTGTGAAAGATTAATGGACCATGATTTAGCTATGCACAAAGCCGGCATACCCACAGAGAGCTCGATTCGCCGAGTCTTCCTTTTAACCACCTCTTGAGAACATCAATGTTTTTTTTTGATTGATCCACCTTAGAAATAGCGAAATCTGGAGAGGAAAGCCTCTAATTTGTTTTTCAAATACAGTCACATTCTTGGCAGCGTCTTGACCCGTCTTTGCCAAAGGCATGGTGGAATGAGGGAGGAGGCCATGCGCTCTTTGAAGGGGAGTGTTTGTGTGTGTTGGGGAGGTAGCGTCAGTTTCCCACAATGCCCATCCTTTCCTCTTTTTTGTTTCCCCCTAAACATCCGTCTGTGCCTAAGGGAAGTGACTTTGTCAGACTGACCTTATGCAAGATAACCATCGTCTCGCCGCATAGTCTCCTTCTTGCATTTGAGCAGATCCACCCCATTAATTTTCCTCATTCTTGAGCTAGAGAAGATGCTAAACAGACACAAGCTAAATTTCTCCTCAGATAAGGTGGCAATTATTCAAACGCAATAAATGTCTGGGGTGATTAATATTGTAAAAAGCGTTGAATAGAAGGGGCTACATCTGCCAAAAGAAGCTCCCACCCTGTCCATCAGAAGAAATTCTACAGGTTCAGATGAGCAATCGTTGACGGTTATATATCTGCCTACCTGATGAATTGACTCACATTTGAAGTTAAAGAATTTTTTTTCAGATTGCACATTTTATGTGTTATTATATCTGTTCTGTATCTATACATTTAAAATTCAAACACATTATTTGTAAACAAAAACTGTGCAGTCCAAAAGGTGTATATTATATGTGACCCTGGACCACAAAACCAGTCTTAAGTGTCAATTTTTCGAAATTGAGATTTATACACCATCTGAAAGCTGATTAATAAGCTTTCCATTGATGTATGGTTTGTTAGAATAGGACAACATTTGGCCGAGATACAGCTATTTGAGTCTGAGGGTGCAAAAAATCAAAATATTGAGAAAATCGCCTTAAAGTTGTCCAAATG
>NW_015659384.1:315574-325699 GCF_001515625.1 Sinocyclocheilus rhinocerous
GGGGTGAGTAAAACGCAGCCTAATTTTCATCTTGGGGCGAACTAACCCTTTAAGACTGGTTTTGTGGTCCAGGGTCACATATATGCATGCAATTTTACAATTTTAATTAACTGTTTGTATTTTATTATATTTAAAAACAAATCTGTATGGCTACATTTTCAGTGGCTATTACTCCAGTTTTCAGTGTTACATGATCCATAAGAAATTAATTATATATACATTTATATATATACAGTTTTTTTCATTATTATTATTTATTTATTTTTATTATTTTATATATTATTTATTATATATATATAATTTTAGCGATTTTATGAATGTATCATTTACTGTCATTAAATTGCATTATATCATATAGACCAGCATTATAACGGTCCATTGGCCAACCTTCCCAAAGATCTATACTGGTTGACCACACTTCTCTTTCAACTTTTCTGTTCTGTCCTTTTCTAAACCATTTCTCATCCATTCTTTGTAAACCTGACACATACTAGTAACAACTACTAAAAGGTCAACTACCCAGAGACAATAATCAGGCATGTGGTGACTTGCAGAGGCAGTTTAACCAGCCATCAATCAAACAAATTTATCAGCCCTCTCCACCTAATGTAAATAGCAAATGCTGGGAAGGAGGACGAGTGAGGCAGGGTCCAATAGTTCCAAATTATTGGTCCAAATAGGGCTTTGGTGAGTATGTTTTTATTTATTTATTTATTTGTACTAGTATTTGACTAGTGTACGTTTATCTACAATACATAAAGGTTTTGCTTTTTTTTTCTAAAAAGAAAACATATATGTGACAAGATATTTCTTGCATTTAACCACTCAGATGAAAATAAATTCACAATGGGTCTCAGTGCCTGGTTGTAAGCTAAACCTGCCACCATCTCAGATTTTAGAGGCTGTGCACAGATCTAATGGTATTTCAGGAACACAATCACAAGGAAGGTGTTTCTTCAGTTTTATTTTAACGTGAAGGTGCTACTCAGCAAGCATGCATGTGATTGGTGCATTAGATCTTTTAGTTAGGCTGAGATCGGCAATCAAGCAAAGTAGCATTTTTCAATCCCTTTGGCATAAGAAAATGCTCTTTTTCGAAGGCGGCAAGTTGATTGGTTATACAAGGATCTCTTTTGGCTTTGTCGTCTTTGTGAAACATTCATTATAGGATGGTGTGCTCCGACTGGCATAATGGCATCTGCACAGCGTGGCCTTCACTGAGATCATATCAAATCACAGTCTGGAATCTTTATCTCCTGAATCATCAGTGCTCTGTCATTAGCTGTTCATAAGTATAGCGGCCAACCTGTCAAATCCCACCAGATGAAAATGCCAGTCTTTTAACCATCTTAACATTTTTTTAATATTTTTTTAAACTTACTGTGTAATTTAATTGTACTGTGGCTGTGATGTAAAAATGTTTATAGAAATATAATTGTAATTATAAAAGAATTTTTCTATATTAGGAAGACTGGAGCCTTCTGTCCTGCATGAAACAAGAGAGAAAGAGTGAGAGAGATTGGCTAATTAACAGAGGCCGTTTCACTCTGCAACATACTAACTAATTATTCTTTTTCAGGCTGCTTTCAAACCAGCATTTTAAAGCATTGAATTAATGGCAAGAAGAAAGTAGGCAAACAGAGGGAGAGAGAAACAGAGTCCACTTTCTTCTTGCCAATTAAAAAGTTTTAGTGCCGCATTTGAGAATGCAGAAAACAGTGACAAACTTGCAGCAAGAAAAATGAGGCTGAAAACCTTACTCAGCTGCACCTGCTGCAGTTTTTATATCCAATGTATGCACTGTGTCAACATATATGTCAAGCGTTGCCCTTCACACACACAGCATACCCACTCCCTCACACATTTGACTTACGTACACAGGTGCAGTGTCAAAGATACCTGCAATGCTACACTTTAAAATTTATGTGGCCTTTGTGCATTTTTGGCTCCCTTTGCACTTTTTACAACACACACACACAGACACTAAAACAAACAGTCATCATTAACAAACACCACCTCTGCTTTTTTCCTTGTTTATGGCCCTATGCTGAATTAAACTTAATCTGCTATGTTCTTTTTCTCGTTCTCTTGCTCCTGGTCTCCTTCCTGTCCCTGTTCTCAATCAGTTGCATGTTTAACAGGAGCCCTGCCTTGTAAAGCTACATTTATAGATCCCGTATGTTTGATTGTATGGGGCTTTATGACTTTGACCTTGACTGAACAGGAGGGAGAGGTGGACCTCCTACAGTATACAGGCATGGGTAGCGACGAGACTGTCCGTGTGTACCTTTTAGCCATGTGGCTGTGATAATGAAGGGCTTTGTAGTTGACCCAAAATTCAATGATCATTTACTCACCCTTGATATGTTCTTGATAACCATGTGACTTTCTTTCTTCTGTAGAACACAAAAGGATATATTTAGCAGAGTGTCTAAGCTGCTCTTTTCCATAAGCCCTATTCAGACAATAATTGTTTCTCATGAAGGACATAAGGCATATAACTGCATCTCTGAGTTTACAGGAAGGGATCAATCAAAAAGTCATTTTATAAATCCTTTTTGATATTTAAAAAAACTTTGAACGTGATGGGCCATGTGAAAAGTGCTTTTCGGTGTTTATAGAATCACAAAACTTGCCCCTCCACAGTAAATAAATTGTCATCTGCGTTTTATCACTGAGTCAAAAAATATTTTTTTACAGATGTCACCATGAGAAATGTAAATTCTGATTTGTTCCTCAAACAAAGTGGTTGTATGGCTTTTGACGATTTGAAAAATGAGGACTACTTTAGTTTTGTTTTATGAGCTTGACAGCCCTAGTCCCCATCCACTTTTATTGTGTGAAGAGTGCAACATGAACTTTCTTCAAAACATCTTTTTTTTTGCTGTACACAAGAAAAAGAAGTATACAGATTTATACAGATCTGCAATGAAATATAAGTGACAAAAAAAATAAGACAGAACGTTTAATTTTGTTTGAACAATCCCTTCAAGGGCCATCCACCAATCAGGAGGCAGCATCACCATTTGAAGTACTGTATGAGCAGCTTCTCTCTCATAACTCATAATCCTCTTGAATCCTTTGTTAATCATTGGAGACTAATTATTGTGATTAGTTGCAGCAGTCCCACCGAGTGTCACCAGTGTTTTGGTAATAACCCGCTTAAAAACATTTTCATACACACACTTAACTCTACACACAATCGACGGGAACACACTTTAACACACATCAGCTGGACAGGCAGATGAAAAGGCCTTTTAGGCTGGCGAATATGTGAACAGGCAACTCCGATGAAAGATGATAGGCCAGCTGAGCATTAACTAATGCAGAACAAATGTCCTCTTGGCTTCATTGTCAAAGGATTGCGTCACACACTAGCCATGTGCTTGAATCACCAAGCACCTCTTCAGTCAGAATATGGGCCGTTCGGATGCGGCGATACGCAAGCGTATCCCTGCCGTATCAGTATACGAGTATCATGGAGTCCCGTTGCGGGTCTCAGCTCTGTGATTGTGCTTTGTCAAGCTTTGAGCTTAAGCCGCCAGATCCTTTCCTTTATCTTCACACACAATAAAACGATCTAATTCCCCCCTCTGGTCCACAGCCACCCATTCATTGATGGATTCAGAGGGCCTGCACGGCATGTTCGGTTTCTGTTTGGGGAGTGCACTTAGTAACTGTGTGCATAATAGATACCAAAGAAACATCGATATACACTTACACATGCTCATCTGTCAGCAGATCACTTTGTGAATTTGCCTCGATATATCAGTTTTCACTTAAGATGCCTTTGTAGAGGAGGCCAGACAACTTTACTTTGAAGAAAGAATTAGGGCTGAGAGATACGGGCCAAAAATCTGTGTATTTTTAGGCTGATGGCAAATTTACGATATACATCTTGGTATTTTCTACAGACTAGGCTGAATGTACACTACTTCCACTTTTAGATGCTACATAATCATGGCATTCTATACAGATTAAATAGTTTCGCTGCTTATCTGATCCTTTAAATCTGGATAATCTCCAAATAACTAAACTAGGGCTGCAATTTGATTATTTCTTTAATTAATTAATCAATTAATTGATTTTTTTAAAGGACAGTTTTAATTTTTTGTATTTATAAAAAAAAAATATGATGATGAAAATATGCATTTATTTGTGTAGTCTAGGCTGTACATTATGTGCAAAAAAAAAATGGTAAGAGGTCGAAGGAACACACTTTCACTCGTCTGAATATAATAATTATATTACACTAGTCCTTTACAGTTACTGCTCTCATAAAAATACAGTTGCTTGTGCCACATTTAGATTTTTAAACCTACATATAACATATAACAACAAATATTTTAGTAAAAGCTATATAAAAATGTGTATTTTACTCAGAATTATTGTGCTCCCTTTCTATTGCGCTTGTTTGACATGAAGTCTGTGAAGTTTAGCATAGACTCACTTGCTGTCTGGACAAGCCTTTATGCAAAATGTAAATACTCATGTGACTTTCTTACATTTAGAGGTGAGAATATAACTTGAAACATAAGTTATGCACTGAGGAAAACACGTCTCAAACTGCACACTGTATCTGTTAGCACATGTATCTGGCAGAGCACCTGACAGGGCAAGCCGAGTTTAACTAAATGCTCATGAGCAAGCTTGAAGTCCTTAATATAAAGCATGTCTCATGTTTAGGACTATTTGGATCTTTCCCCGCAGCTGCTCACTCTGTGCCCTTACTTTTTTCAGATGCACAACATCAAAACTACTGTATTTCAATGTACTTTAAAACAGTATTGTCTTATTCTTTGTTTTTGAAAATATATCGGTGTACATTACAAAGTTGGTATACCACCCAGTTAAAAAAAAAAAAAAAAACCCGGATCAGTGCCTTTTTTTTTGGCTCATTGTCTGACCTTATTGACCTGTGACAACAACAAAACAGAGACTTAAGTTTGGATACCGATTAGTTGTGTTGCTAAATCTCTAATTTGCTCGTACACGTCGACTTCCTTTGTCTAATCTCATCTGTTATATTTAGACTTGTGTGTCCAATTCAGTACAGTCTGCATACACAAATAAGTCTAAACACACAGTTAAAAGACTGGAAGCGACGACATATCCAGGTGAAATGACCATTTAATTGATCCAGCTCATCAAAATCAAGTAGCCTGTGGAATCAAGATCATCGTTTTTCTCAATATCCCACCACCTAATCCAGATTATTGAGGCAGTCGAGGCCTTGCGATTTACACAGGTTTTAAGACACATTGTTGCTGCCAAAGAAGTGAAAGAGCAGCCTAGCGGTGCACGTGAGCTCCTGGGTTTTTACAGGGTAAAGGGAGAGATGGAATTAGGGCCCTCCTAATCGAAATTGTTTCCAGGAAAGTCCAGTGAGCCGGCTATGGTCTGGAGAGCCCATGGGAAGCATGTCACATGGAACGGACAGCTAAAAGAGGAGGGGGTGCACACACATTTGACACTCAGTTTCAGACTAGAATGTAGACCAGAGTTATTATTATTTATCTATTTTATTCACTCAAAAAAAATACAATTGACTAAATCCACTATAGTGAGATTTGCCAAAGTTTGTGATGGTCATGCCATTATTTTTGCATGGCATTATTTTTTAATACATTGATACGAGATTACTTTTATTTGTAAACTCTCAATATTAGTGATCCTAGTGGTGAAAATACTATGAAGATAAAAACAAATAAAATATATAAATTATAAATAAATATTAAAATATATAAATTATAAATACATGAATTATAAATAAATTAAAAAATCTTTAACTTCGCATATACTTCTTAGTTTGTATGAATCAGATGAACAATTATATCTCATTATAATTGCCTTCCAGATAACCTTTTTGTTTGCTCACAAAAGTTTTGCACTCCCCCAAGAAACTTCACCTGATAAACTTTGCATTCACTCACAAAAGTTTTGCATTCCCCATGAAACTGTATGCTACTCACAAAAAATGCAAAAGTTTTTTAATCACCGCAAGTTATTGCAGCATTCTGCATTGATTAGAGCACATGCTAACTTTGATTCTCTCTTTTTTTTTTCTCAGACCTCATCACATATTGCTGCATTATCACTGGCCGTCTGAGTTGGAGAGTGAGGTGGGGTTGGTTTGCGAGCGTCGCTCCGCAGTGCTGTCCGATGACTGTCTGACTCATCACATCCCGCGAATGACAGGCGTGCATTCGAGGGTGGGGCCCGCCTCAGTCTCACATGATTGGCTGCTGGATGGAAATAAGGTGAATGGAACACATGCCCAAGGAGCAGGACCCAAATCAATCAGAGGGAGAAGAGAAACGGTGAGCCTTTCAAGAACTGATCTCACAAGAGATTCCAGACACATTAGTGGAGCTACAACGTTAGTCATGATGAAGTTGAGTTAGTATAGTATGTCTTGGTATAAAGTTGCCCGTACTCCTTGCTTCTGTGTGTGTGTTTATCGAATTTTAATTCACGTAGTGACGCTTTGGGAAACTCAAATTTTCTGGTCAATGCACACAGTCTCCTACATAATTCAGTTTTCCCGGTAACTGGCTCCATTTGTGTGTGTACATCTTACAGTGAGTGTGGTGCTGGCTCTACGCCGTGCTTTTGAGTCTAAAGGCAGACGCTAAGAGAGCAGCCTTTACCTCAGCATCTACTCTGCACACACATTTTATATAAGGTCTGGAGCCGGCAGGAAAGTTCGCTAAAGCCTTAGAGAATGCCTGTTACTGTCCAGCACGCTCTCAAACCTTACATGCAAACAGACACACACACACACACACGTGTATACGCTGCCATGTAGGCATTTGGTTTAGCAGGACGGCACAGACTGCCCCCTCACGTTCTAAAAGTTTGTTTTAGAGCCAATAGTTGTGTTTCTGCCAGTTAGCAAAACACATCATTCTCAGTGTATGTGTGTGAAATGTCTGTGTCATCTGTCCTTGAGCGATTGCTTTATTTAGCACATCTATTGTTGCTTTTCTGCTTCTCTGATCACAGATACCTAATGATTTGTTGATAGGTGTGTTGTTACTGTGTCACAAAGGTCGACTAGTTGGCAGGTGGTGAGGTTGATTAGTGAGGTTGACTAACCTATGTTTTTCCATTTACAGCACCACAAAATGTTATATAGGGGCAGTCATGGCCTAATGGTTAGAGAGTCAGACTTGTAACCCAAAGGTCATGCGTTCGAGTCTTGGTACCGGCAGGGATTGTAAGTGGGGGGAGTGAATGCGCTCTCTTCCACCCTCAATACCATGACTGAGGTGAGACCCTTGAACACCCCCAACTGCTCCCTGGGCACTGCTGCAAAAATGGCTGCCCATTGCTCCAGGTGTGTGTTCACGGTGTGGGTGTGTGTGTTCATTACTCACAGCTGTGTGTATGCACTTGGATGGGCACACATTCCGAGTATGGTACACCATACTTGGCCACACGTCACTCAAAATGTGTATATATCATATAACAAAATATATATATAACATTTTGTGGTGCTTTAAACAGAAAAACAGGTTAGTCAACCTTAATATATATATATATATATATATCTTATCTCTCTCTCTCTCTATATATATATATATATATACAGTGGGTACGGAAAGTATTCAGACCCCCTTAAATTTTTCACTCTTTGTTATATTGCAGCCATTTGCTAAAATCATTTAAGTTAATTTTTTTTCCTCATTAACACACTCTATATATAATCATTACGCCTATGGGCGTGTGTGTGTGTTAATTATTATTATTCATTCTGTTCATTAGATATAAATGTAAATCTTGAAAAAAAATGAAACAAAAAGTAGAAATAAATTGAAGTACTAAATACTATATGTATATATACAGTATAGCCGAAGGCATGTGTACCTTTTACCACTTTACACCACACTTAATGCATTATCCTCTATAAATGTTATTCAAGATTAACCATCATTAAATCAATGATGCTTGAAAGCGTTCCAGCTCAGGTGATTTCAACGCAATTATTAGTTCACGCATTTAATTACACAAAAGCATCATCAGGAACACAGGAGCCGCCACACAATGCCATACATCAAGACTCCAACATGACTTTGTCTTAGCTGCAGACCCATGTTTCAGTGTATGTGTGTGTGTTTGTGTGTGCACGCATATAATGGGCAAGACCCCAGGAATGTGGGGTCAGACTCCCAGCATGCTCGCTCCAGAGGCGATTAAACAAGAGCCCTTCAGCTTAATTACACCGAGGCCACCTGTCAGTAGATTAGCTGACCACAGAGCGAAGCATTCTGAGTTAAATCAAAGAGCAGGAGTAGCAATCACACGGTTCCGTTCATCTTAATCGAGCTGATTTATTCTTCCCTTACTTTCATTACTTGCTCTCCTGCTTCTTTGCCACCTCTGCTGACTGCCTCCCAATCACCTTCCCAAACCTCACATCCATAGGGGTTCAGATGTTTCTTTTATGAGTGAGTGAGAACTAGCTTTAAACACTCCTCATATTTGCAGCTGTTTAAGCAGACATTTAGCCCCGCCCCAAACTCACGCCATTGGTGGATCTTGTGTCAATGTCACACGATCCTTGATATAATTTAAACCCATATTACTAATTAGAGTAATCCAAACTGAATCACATTATTATTAAGGTTATATTTGATGATTGTTGGCAGTTTGGCACTATTACAGCTAAGTTTTATTTCAAACTGTCTTCAACCATATTGTTTTGTTTGGGGTAAAGTAACTGTATCAGGGTGTTCCACAGATGTCTGGGCTGATTTCAAACTTGAGATGTGTGGAGAAGAACCAGGCATGTTCACGTTGCTCTTTTGTGTTTACGAAAACGCTACATGCCTGTTTAGGTCAGTGTGCCACAGTGGTCAGAAGAACCTAATGCTCTGTCCCGGCTGACATCATGCTTCTGACTCTTCACCATCTACTTTTAAAAGCTCCTATATTTACATAAACTCATTAGGATTTTCCTGCTGTTTGCCATACAGCATGTCTATCCTTTGGAAAGGTGTAATCCACCTTAGTCTGACAGACAGGGTGCCTGCAGAGCGCTGAAGCCTTTACCCAACGAGTGAATTCATGATTTTGCTTTTTCATATTTGTATTTATTTTATATATATATATTGTTTTCCAATGTATTTAAATGTCAGTTTCAGTTTCAAGGGTTTAAGTAGTTTCAATTTAGTTTTTATTTCATGAGCATATATTTTTTTATATAGTTAAATTTTTCTTTTTATTTCAGATAAATGCTGATCTTTGGATGTTTCTATTCATCAAAAAATCCTGATGTACTCAACTGTTTTAAATAATAATAATAATAATAACAACAAATATGTTTCTTGAACAGCAAATGAGCATATTAGAATGATTTATGAAGGATCATGTGACACTGAAATCTGCAGTAATGATGCTGAAAATGCAGCTTTTTGATCACATAAATAAATTACATTTTAAAATATATTCCAATCTAAAGCAGTTATTTTAAATAGTAAAAATATTTCACAATATTACTGCTCTTGCTGTACTTTGAATCAAGAGACTTCTTTAAAAAAACATTAAAAATATTACTGTTCAAAAACTTTTGACTGGTAGTGTATATTTGTAAGTAATATAGGTTTGTTAAATCTAGGGTATTTAGGTCATTATAAGATAAATAACATTATGTGCTAACAACATATTGAAATGGGGTGGTTGTTTGCAACAAGGTGGACACAGTTCTGTTCATAACAGTAGACCTGCTGGTGAAGAAGTGACAGGCAAAAAAAAAAAGGAAGAGATAGAGATATTGGGGAAAATGAAGAAAAGGGAAGTGAAGGTGCAGCGCAAGAGAGAACCTTTAATTATTTTCCACATCCTTAGACTAAGGATTTAGACCTTTTTATGTGATGGCCATACAAATAATAAGGTTGTCTGTGGTTTCAGAAATTGTTGTGGATGTATAGGCTATATACAGAAAAAAGGGACCAAAATTGTACCTTAATCAGCGACTAGAACAGTCCAAAGATTTCTATTTTTCTTTTGTTCTTTGATTTACATCAATGACAGACTTCAGCAGGTTTCACTTTAAAATCAGCACTGTCTCTTTAAAACCTGATGCATATGACGCGGATCTGACACATATCCGATTTTCTCTTC
>NW_015659384.1:328219-343743 GCF_001515625.1 Sinocyclocheilus rhinocerous
ACTTTTGATCAATTTAAAGCATCCTTGCTAAATAAAAGTAATAATTTCTTTAAAAAAAAAGGGAGAGACAGAGATATTGGGGAAAATGAAGAAAAGGGAAGTGAAGGTGCAGCGCAAGAGAGAACCTTTAATTATTTTCCACATCCTTAGACTAAGGATTTAGACCTTTTTATGTGATGGCCATACAAATAATAAGGTTGTCTGTGGTTTCAGAAATTGTTGTGGATGTATAGGCTATATACAGAAAAAAGGGACCAAAATTGTACCTTAATCAGCGACTAGAACAGTCCAAAGATTTCTATTTTTCTTTTGTTCTTTGATTTACATCAATGACAGACTTCAGCAGGTTTCACTTTAAAATCAGCACTGTCTCTTTAAAACCTGATGCATATGACACGGATCTGACACATTTCCGATTTTCTCTTCTCCCAACAAACCAGTTATGTGTCGCCGCATTCTCGGGTTATGAAGAATAAAGAAGGGAAAAGTTAATCTTCCGAAATGAAGCAGTTATATCTTCTCAGGTAAAAGTTATTAGAACTGTGTCTAGGGACAAGCTGGCCATCACACTGCTCTGACCTTTTCAGTCCGTTTGCATCCTATTATTTGATTCGCTCTTGTCGCTTATGACAGAACAGCTAATCACGATGATCTTGTCTTCGGAAAATATTATTTTATTCGCTTATGTCAGAAACAGCGAAGCTCTTTAAAAACTGGCTGTTGTTTTCACTTCATTACATTGCTATAATTCGTAAAAGTTGTACCCGCCAACTGCCGACTGACACTGTTACATGGACTCGCCAACGCTGATTTTTACTCGCATTTGGCGCTTGGCGAGTGTTAATTTTAGGCCCTGCATACATACATACATACATGCATACAATTAAAACAGACAAGACAAGCAGCCCAAGAAAAACAAACAATAATGTATAAACTATTAAACTAGTAAAATAATAGCTGATAAGCTGTGAAGTGTCCGTAAAATGTGAAAACGGGTCGAATAAAAATAGTAGTGCTGACCAACCAAAAGAGTCCAGTTTAAGTCCTGCTCACAGGGAAGAGTTAAAGAGCCATAATGCATGAGGGACAAACAATGTCTCAGTCTGTCTGCAGAACAGGACAAAGACAGCATCCTGTCCCTGAAGGGTGCTCTTCTGCCTGGAGATGGTACTGTGCAGCGTTGTCCAAGATGGACAAAAGCTTTCTAAGAGTCCTCCTCTCTGCCACAGATGTTAAGGAGTCTAGTTCCACACCCACCATTTTCACCAGCTTATCCAGTCGCGTGGCATCCCTCTTCTTAATGCCGCTTCCCCAGCTCACCACAGCATAGAAGAGGACGCTAGCGATGACCGTCCATCTGGTAGAACATCTGCTGTAGCTTCTGACAGATATTAAAGGACCCCAGCCTTCTCCGTAAGTAGAGTCGACTCTGTCCCTTCCTGAAGAGGGCACCCGTGTTCTTAGACCAGTCCAGTCTGTCTTCCAGCTGCAGACCTAGGTATTTGTAGGTACCACCTCTACACAGACACCTTCAATGAACACAGGCTGTGGGTGAGGCCTGGGCCTCCGGAAATCGACCACCATCTCCTTGGTTTTGGTAGTTTTAGACTGCAAAAATCAGTCCTGTGAAATCCTGGTGGGTCTGAATAGTAGTATTTTTAAAACTAAGCACTTGAAAATTCAAAACTTGAAAATTAAGCATGCTAAAGCAGTTACCATGCTGAAACCGACTGTTGCAATCGTTGCGGTTGCATTGTTTCAATTTCTTCTGACTCTGGCTCAAGCATATACAGTAAAGCTCTTTTACAGTGCTTGCCATCTCAAGTATAAAGAGCAAAAAACACAACATGCTGTACAGAAGAGCGTGTATATGGTGCAATGAAGTTTGCCAATCAAAGCAGTGGCCATTTACTTTCATTTCTGCAAGAGGCAACGACCCTTGAAATTGAGTGCTTTTCTGACTTTGCAAACTTTATAAATATAACCTCAAGAAACATAACATAAACATCTAGAACTGCACATTACTCTGCACGTCTCTATCACCAGGTTCTTCACATGCTTTGTTTTACATCTACATTATCTGATGTCCCAGCACCAACATACAAACTTCATAACACTAACCCTGCAGTTTTCATCTACTGAGAGATTCAAGAAACGCAGTGCAGCACTAATACAAACATGGACCCATATTAGAGGAACGGCTTTAGACAACAGCGCCACCATCCCTCCAACTAAAGTCACGTGAGCTTCAGGCTTGCAGACTGTTTGTCTCATCTACCCTCTCACGCAGACATGCCAGCGCCCCCCCAGACAAACACATGAAAAGTGTGAATGCACATTTACATAAATTTAGCGGCATCCCTTCAGCTTCTTTTCTTCTCTGCTCTTTGCGAGCGTGCACGTGGCTTTTGTTCTGACATTAGCTGGGAGCTGCCAGATCACATTTAGACAGCGTCTAAAATAAGCTCTCATAAAGCTGGCAGAGAGAAGAGAGACAGCGAGGTGGAGAGAGAGAGAGGGAAACGGCAAACACACAATGAGGGATTTCGAAGGAAGGAAATGCAAGGTGGAGTGACTCCAAAACTTTCTTTGCATAAGATTTCTCTTTGCGGCTTGACAGATCCTAAGACTCTCAGCTTCCTGCCACTCAAATCACGACACTCCACTACTGATTCTTAAAAAGCAAAGCCTTGATTTCAGCACTTCATTTTCTGGGGATTATTAATTCAGTCCCCCTACAATTGGATTTACCTGGCATGTCTTTGAAATATTTCTTCAAAGTGTCTTTACAAACACGTACAATCACAAAAGTGTCAGTCTTTTTTTTAAGAATTGTATACTTTTTTCAGCATGGGTTCATTAAATGGATCGAAAGTGGCAGTAAAAAGATTTATAACTTTCTATTCATCAAAAAATCCTGAAAAGTATCAAAGTATTAAGTATTAAGCAAAGTATTAATTATTCTCATGATAATGAGAAATGTTTCTTGAACACCAAATCCACATTTTAGAAGAAAGATGTGACGCTGAAGACTGGAGTAATGGCTGTTGAAAATTTAGCTACGCCATCACAAGAATAAATTCCATTTTAAAATATATTAAAATAGAAAACAGTTCTTTTAACTTGTAAAACTATTTCATAATATTATATCTGTATTTTTATAGCATAAATACTGCCTAGATGTGTCTACAAGAGGTTTCTTTTAAAAATATTTTAAAAATCTGACCTCAAAATTTTGAACGATAGTGTACTGCTGTGCATCTAAATTCAGGGTGGAGTTTTGAGCACAAAAACTCTCTTTTCGCTTCTCCAGTGTTCGGTAGTGTAGTGTGATGTTTTGTTTAGTTTTTTTCCCCGCAAACTCCCTCCGTCATTGTATTTATTTATATTATTCCCCTGAATTAACCCACTGTCAGTGCTTGTACTGCGTTTGCCTTGTCGTAGAGGATGAATGAAACCTCGCTGGATATAAATACACCACAGAGGTACCGAGTAAAAAAGGTGAAAATAACCGGAGGTGACAGAACCGGTTGGCATGTTTATGGGCACTGGCATATCTCAGGCTCCATCTCTCCTGCTTCATCACACCGCTCGCCCAATCTCACCGTCTCTCGCTCTTAACCCCGGATTACCGCCCTCGAGCGGGATCACAGCACCCAATCACAGACCACGGAAGGGATTAAGAGCGAGAGAGACAATCTTTCACGAGGCATTCTTAGAAAAATTCGTAAAGAACAGTCAGGTGAAATTCAGAGATAGAGAGACAGCAGGCAGAGGGAAAAAAAGAGAGGGAGGGTTGCCAAATGACAGAGAGAGAGAGCACTTATGCAAGCGAGGCATCAAAGAGAATTCAGTCAGACTGTGTTTATACGGCTCGCTCCGTTAATGCGGTGAAGAGTTATAATCCTGAGGAACAGCTGAGTGTTTCATCGTCATCATGCACATCCTCCAATCCCACTGCATTATCAGGTGAGACGCTTCTCCTACCTGTATCGCTCTACAAGCCTAGTCATGCTACTCGATCATGGAAGGAATTTGAAAGTTGTGATATCCAAAAAAAAAAATATATAGATAGATATTTCTATAAAATTATAAAAAGTTTTATTATAATATCAATATTTAATTTGATTAAATATTATTTATTATAATTTCTATAAAATTATAAAAACATTTATTAAAACTATAAACTTTCTATAATGAATGCATTTTTCCAGTTTTGCTAAGATCTAAAATATTTCATCATCTAGAAATTGCTTTTGTGTCCAAGTGTAATCTCTATAAATATATTGTATTCGCTATATTGGTAATATGATTGATACTGGTTATATTATGTGGTAGTAGTAGTAGTAATTTGTTGTTGTTGTTATTATTATTATTATTATTATAATTATTTAAAGTATGAGTGAATGGAAAAATCATAAAAAACCCATGGTAATCCATTGGTATAAAGTGTGGAAAACCTGCAACGGATGTTTTCCTGCACTCTAAAACATCAATGAATCTAATTAAAAATTCTCCGATTCCTATCTGTGGAGAAGGTTGCTCTAACTTCTTTTTTTGGGATCTTCTGTGATGCATCAGTCGACTGATTTTGATTCTGACTGAATGTGCAGATTTCTAAAACTTCTGAATCATGTATGCTGCTGCATCTGCACTCTCAGAAAAAAAGGTACAGAAGCTGTCACTGGGGCGGTAACTTTTTTTTAAAGGTCCACATTTGTACCTAAAGTGTCCATATTGGTACCTTAAAGGTGTATATTAGTATACCTAAAGTGTACATATTAATACCAAAAGGTGTACCTTTTCAAAAGTAACCGCCGCAGTGACAGCTTTTGTGCCTTTTTTTTCTGATAGAGTGAGAATTTAATGAGAAATATTTCATCAGTATCATCAGATCAGGGCGATTATGAGCTGGTTGTTTGACGCTTTGTGTGCAAAACGATAGATGCTCATTCCCAGCTCGTATCACGGTATTACTGTGCAAACTGCAACCTGTCCTCTCAGGTGTTATAACGGTTGTCCTCTGTTCCTTTAATGGGGAAGTTGTGTAGCTCTTCCATTTGGATCTGGAATAATTGATGTTTCTGCAGAGAGCAAGTGCCAACTTGGCTGTTATTTATTTATTTATTTGATTTACCCCTCCCATCCATTTCTGACTAGGCAGAATCCTCTGAGGTTTCTTTTATAGTGAGTGTCAGAATGGGAAAAAAAGCCCTTGCTGCTTTATCTTTCTTATGCCTCTGTCTGCTCATCTGCCTATCTTTCTATCGCACTGTATATCTGTTTATCTTATGACGGGATCTTTGCACATTGCTTTTGCCATGATGGAATTGATTAAATGAATCTTGTATTCAGTATTGATTACATGAGGTGTGTGGAAGAAAACACTGTTGCCTGTCTGAAATGTGAAATCTGGGATGCCTGTGTTTGATTTTTGTTTGTACGTTTGTGTTTTCTTTGTGACAAGCATGTTCTCATGAGAGCAGCAGATGATTGACAGTTGTATTGGTAAAACCATCCGCAACAGAAAATCAGAGTGATTTTGTCAAAGACAACGCGGCTTTAGAGTGACATTTCCGTGTGCCTGAGCGAACGAGAGGGAAAAAAGTCTAGAGGCTTCTGTGTCCTGACTGAACCTCAGTCAGACATATTAAATGACGTTCCACAGCTGCAGAATCAATACAGCAACTGACAAAAACAATGTGGCAAAAGAACACACAGTATTAGACTTTAAACCTTTTATAATCTTTTCCCCATGGCTTTGAACAAAGATGGCCTTCTTTGTGTTTATGTGTGTGACATCACAGTGGCTTGAGGGAGCACATCACATGAACCTTGTTTTGTGTTCTCTTGGTAATTTCCAGAAGATTCTATCAACTGAGAAAAGGGCAAACTCAAGACACTAACAAAAAGTACTATTGGGATACTTAAAGTGCCTTAGCATACCATGTAAATACTATAGTACATTATAGTAGGCTAGCAAAGTGCTACAGTATTACTGTATTACCTGATACTGTCCCTCCACAGTATTTTTGTAAGCATAATGGCAGCTGTTACATTATGTAACAGGAAAGATGTCCACCTCTACAGTTTTGATGTTTAAATTCATTTTTTATGCCTTTTTACGGACTTAACGGCAGTGTTTTTTTTCCTTCAAAATCCAGCTCATGAACTTGCATATACACATATTAGTATCATGTGGTGTTCGCTGAGGTTTAAAACAGGTTAAAAATACATCTTTTCAATGTATATTTAAAGAGGCTAGCATTAGCATTAGCATTAGCAGTGGCAAAGGCGTTGAAGGGGCGTTGAGAGACTAGCACCCAATGCTAACAGATTTGCCTGCATTATTTGGACACTTTGTTACATAACACTGCTTTCTTTCTCCCAGCATAGAGCTGAGCCACTCCAGCCCTTTAATCACTGCCAGACTCGATGTAACCGGAGACTCTGGCGTTCACACGTATATGTTGCTGGAGGTCATAGAGTGGCTGTATTGTTAAGCCACGATGTCCGGCTGTATAAGTCAGATCACTGTCTGATTGGTAGTTTCACTGTCTCATTGATACTTGCTGTATTGCATCACTGCTCATTTGCCCTGCTCAGATTTGTTACATCTGCAACTCTCTCTGTCACTCATAATTCTGGAAATCGCCAGCTCTCATTGATAATTAATGATGTTCAGTCATTTTAGTGCTGAAAGTCTGTGTCAGTGTTCCTGCCTCTTCAGTCATAATGGGTGTTCCTACTGCTGGATGACCTGATGTTATTAGTGGGCTGCAAAACTGGACATAGTTCTTGAGAAGTTGATCAGAAGTGAGGTATATGAAAAATTTGATGTCATTTTAAAATAGGATCATAACAATGCATCATTTTTAGAAATTACTTCCAGACATTTTTTAATTACATAAACACATAATCACTCTTAATGTTTTTTTTTGTTTTGATTTTATCGTTTTTTGTTTTGTTTTGGGTAGTATTCAAAGACAATAATCTGTGTTATTGTATGATTTTTAAACCTGATTTTATTATTATTTTTTAATGAATAGTGGGACTACTTTTTAAAATATTCAAAAGCCCTTTTATTTATTTTTTTATAGTAAAATCACATTGAAAATGACTTCCTGACACTTTATCGTGGTTAAATCATTGTTTTTCAATAGTTTGGTGTTTTATTATTATTATTATTATTATTATTATTGTGATGATTTACATTGTTTATATTCGGGAAGAGTCTTTTTAAAGAAGAAAAAATATTTTTATTTCAATAATTACTATTATTGTGACAGCTTCCAGTTGCTAAATCACTGCTTTTGTTTATATCTTGTGCTTTGGGCCTTTATCATTTTATTAGGTATTTTGAAATAAATTAGAAAGTTGAAGGAAATTATTAAGAAGAGAGAAGGTGAATGGGCTCAGTCAGTCTTTTGCAGTCAGGACATGAATGTGTCAGGAACACGTGCACCGTGGCTCTGAAAGTTGCCTGTATTTGCGACCTTCTTTTTTGTGATCCTCACTCCCTCAGATCAAAATGACAGGGTTGTCATGTTGTTGGAGCACTTGGTGCTGAATGTGTGCTGGTTAAAAATATAAAGTGATACCACAGGGAATTGCAGCCATCGAATCAGCACAAAGACTTCCTGTGTGCCATCTTTGTTGGATGTACTAATATCATCCTCTTTCTCTCTGTCTCTCTCCTCTTTTTTTACAGGTGGCTCGATGGCCCGAAAAGGAAGAGAAAGAACAGTCAGTGTTTGGTGAAGAGCATGGCTGGTAAGATGTCTCACAGAAGACACGGATGTTCTTGCGTAGAGCTGCAGCAGTATGCTTACCCCTCCTCTGTCCTCCCAGAATGCATCACTGACTGCACATTTCTGAGAAACACACGAGAAACCCAGAAGGAGAGAAGGGTTTTCAGTTGCCCCGTGATCTTCCTCTAAACAACTCCAGCATCAGTTAGCTCTCAATAGACTTGTTGTTATGTGATGTTCTGGCGATACTCCTTCAGGATATCATAACTCATGTTCAAACAATCGCTCTCCCAGGCTAATGGGCTGTATAAGGATTGGCTTTGTATTAGTGTAAGGAGTGGCTGTTCAGCTGAGGAAGTTCAATAAAGTGGTTTGATGTTCAGTACATTTACTCTGGACACCCCATCTCTGCTTGGTTTAGACCCATCAGGCCTCCAAGTAGCCGCACTTTTATGCCTGTCCCTGCTGCTCTGTCTCATTCAACTCGTGCCCACAGCAGCCAAATAAACTAGATTAGTCCCAACATCGTCTCTAACCTTGTAGTTTTCTAATGCTGGTGCTGTCACATGCACTTGGGAAAGAAAGACGCTAGAACAGTGTGGTGTAAGATTAACTATTCCACGCTAACCTACACTGCTGTTTAGTGTTTCATTTTGTACAAAGGATACGTTGTTAAAAAAAGAATGACAATGAAGTAGTTTAAAACAAGTCTACAAAACTTATCCCAGTAAAAATGCCATATTCACATAGCCTGTATTTTTATTTAGCCCTATATTTTAGTTTAGAGAATGGTGAAAGAAAAATAGCTAGTACTTTCTATTTTTGACAAAAAAATAAAAAAAAAAGATTTAAAAACAGATATGGATAGAATGGAAGATTAATCACACACTGGATTTTGTATTCTAAATTTATGCTAAGGGTTTTACTGAATAAAACACTTGTAGTGAGTTAAACCCTTAAAACCTACAAATATACAGTACATACCAGACCTAAAGTCAGTGAAATAGGTTATTTATTTATTTATTTTTCTTTTGTTCAAAAGTTTGGTGTCAGTTTTATCCAGAAAGGATGCATTAAATTGACCAAAAATGGCAGTACAGACATTTGAAAGATTACAAAAGATTTCTGTTTCAAGTAAATGCTGTTTTTGCAATTTCTATTCATTAAAGAATCCTAAAAATGATCACGATTTGAACTGAAAGATTTGAATTGAACTGTTCAAGATTGATAATAATAATGTTTCTTGATTACCAAATCAATTAGAATGATTTCTGTATTAATAGAAAACTTTTTTTTTTTTTATTGTAGTAATATTTCATAATATTACACTTTGCTGTTTTTTTTTTTTTTTTTTTTTTTTTAAAAAGACGTGCTGTGGGGATAGTCTGGAGCGCAGAAAACACCCTCTCAGACATGTTGAATCCACTCACTGCTTAAAATGCAGGTGTTTTGTTCAGTGCTGCTGATCTCTGCATGCCCGCGAATCCTCCACTCTGTTCTCAATGTAAATAAGAGATTAAACGTGCTGAACTTTGTGAGATTGCGAAGATGAGTGACAGTTTTTTTTTTCACATTCACTCACGGATTCACTCTCTGATAACCATTTATCTAATAATTGCTATTGTGTTGCATTGACTACTTCAGTTAACTAGAGAAAATGAGGCAGGTGCTCGCTCAGCAAAATAGTCTGTAGGCATGTGTGGTTGCACGTGTGGAGACGCATCCGATGCAACAATACCATTTTTTCAGAACCGATCCGATCTGATACCGAAAATTCAGAGTATCTGCCGATACTGATCCAATCCGATACCAGCGCAGTTTTTTTTTTAAAATCAATGTAGAATTTCTTTACTTCTCTGTGTTGACCTGATCGTCACTCTTTTGTGTCTACTAAATATAGACAACTTCATTTTAATGAAAAATAACAAATGAAAAAATATATAATCATAATCTATGACAGAAGTACTATTATTATCTAGGTTAGTGGTTAATTCAGCAGCAGAAGATACTCTAGATTTTTTTTTTTTTTTTTTTTTATCAAATAAAGCCTTGGTGAGCATAAGGGACTTCTTCAAAACCATTTGAAAAATCTTACTGACTTCAAACCTTTGAATGGTAGTGTATATTTAGTAAAACAGTGGGCAGTGGACTATTTCCCCATTCTGTAAACCATAGCATGTACCACAATCATTATTTTGTTTCTTATCAATGAAAGTGCTTCACACATTTGCATGGAGGCAATTAAGTAGCTTAAGATGAGAGGCCTGACAGAAACACTGGCGGATCTTAATTACTGTCAAGTGACACTCTCAGAGTCACTCAGGGCTCTTCAGGGCTTTCACCAATTAAGATTAACAAGAATAGGTCTTAAATAGGTACTCAGATAGTTAATATACACACATTTTATGAAAAAACAATCTAAAAATTACTAACAGCTTCTTTGCATATTAAGCTAGGAACTTTTTTATAATAAGTATTTTTTCTGCTGCTGATATACTGATGTCTGTACTTGTTTGTTGCTGTGAGTTAACATTAGAGTTTTGTGTGTGTGCGTGTGTGTGTGTGTGTGTGTGTGTGTGTTTGGTAGGGTACATCCCCAGCTATCTGGAGAAGGATGAGCCATGTGTGGTGTGTGGAGACAAAGCTACTGGCTATCACTACCGCTGCATCACCTGTGAGGGCTGTAAGGTAGGACATCTCTGCTATCACTTGTGCACAGTGACATCTGTTAACAGACATCTCAGCCCCACATGTATATTTGCAGACTAGACTGTCACTTCACGTAGAGTCATGGCGTGGCACAGGTCTGATATGTTCAACAAAACATCCTATAATTCTAGCCTAAAAATAGTGTCAACCATCTTATCCACTGTTTGTCTTTATGTTCATGAAAGGAGTGAATTGTGAGTGACATCTGTGCTGAGAAAGTCTTTGACTGTGATTCCTGCCTAAACAGGCTGAATTGAAGAGTTCTCAGAGCTTGCGAATTCCATCACTGCAATATATATATATATATATATATATATAAGACAAAAAAATTTCAATTTTCTAATCAGACTTTGGTCTTGTTTGTCAGTAAAATATATAAACATCCTTAAAGTTTGGGATGTCAACACTGTTGTACCCAACCAAGTGTTGACTGACAGCACCTGCTTTCTAGCTCTCACGTTTGCACATGTGCTCTGTTTATTTTAATTTTGTTTTGTTTTGTTAGGAATTCCCTAGGAATGTGTTCAAAAGTCTACAGTATTAGTTTTTGCTGTGGTATTGAATTTGGTATCAAGACTAAATCTCACTGATGTTTTTTTTTTGACTATTGAAATGTTAGCATTCTGGCAACTCTACTGAAAAAAAAAAAACTTGGGAAACAGAATAGCATAATTTTTATGTTTATTTATTTTAATTTTATTGTATTGTGTTTTTTTTATTTTTTTATGTAATTGTTTTTTTTCTCAATAGAATATTTGCTTTTGCTGTATTGAATTTTACTGATTAAGACTAAATTTGACTGATTAAGACTAAATTTTACTGATATAGTTTTTATTGAATACTAAAACGTTAGCACTTTTTGAACCCTACTGAAAACACAAATTTAATTGGGGTGAAAAAGTGAAAAATCTTGTTTTCAGAAATTATATCTTAAATATATTTGTAATTTATTTTTCTCATATCATTGGCAAATAGTTGTTGTTTTTTTTCCTTGTTTCCTTGTATCATACACAGTATTGCTTTTTAAAAGGATATTTAAATATTTTTACAGCAAAACAAGACAAAAAGGCTTTTGCAGTCCACTTGCTTATGTGGGACAGGAAGCACAGTTTGTGACAGATAACACTTGTCTGACTCCCTGCCTCTGAATACACTCCTTATCCTCCTCACTCTCTCTGTCTCTCAGGGATTCTTCAGGCGCACCATCCAGAAGAACCTCCACCCCTCTTACTCCTGTAAGTACGATGGCTGCTGCATCATCGACAAGATCACCCGCAACCAGTGCCAGCTTTGCCGCTTCAAGAAATGCATCGCCGTGGGCATGGCCATGGATCGTGAGTAACCTTGTGCACTCTCATGCAAATAACATACAAAATCCCGAACATGCAAAACCGCACACAGACAAATGAAAACGCATGAGGGGACCTCAAGTCTCTCACTGTTCACTGTTCACTGATCATCAGCAGTTGTCTTATATCTCTAAAAGTTGTCCTAAGTTAATATCATTTGTAATGAAAAATTATTACATTACGAAAGAATTCAAAACAGAAGCATTTGAACTTCTACGTCAGACGCTTGGACCTCACCGTACTGGATCACGAACGCAGCCCTGCTCCTAACATACACAAACACATGCTGACAGCGAATGTACATTAATCTTATGCAAACTGAAGTCTTAGTCTGGGGTTCCCCTTACATATGTCCATATGCCTCACATATGTAAAGCACATGTTCAACCCAGACCACATTTCTTCTTCCTCTGTCACTCCCTCTCTCTCCCTCTGTTCTATAATGTTTTATGGATGTCTCGTTTCTACTTTGATCCCTCCCCGATGCTCTTACTCGTTCTGTCACCGCCATTCTGCACCTCAGAATCATTTTGTTATTCGGAATTTGTCTTGTATTCCAGGAAAAATGTCTAAACATCTTTAAAATTAAATGTAAATGGAAAAGCCACTTAGAGGACCATAAATAAAATTGAATAATGTGTTTTATGCATCGTGCGAGTGGAAGAATTAACCCGTTTTTCTCCTTGGTGTAGTGGTTCTAGACGACTCCAAGCGGGTTGCAAAGCGGCGCTTGATTGAGGAGAACCGTGAGAAGCGGAAGAAGGAGGAGATGGTCAAATCCCTGAAGACTCGGCCAGAACCCACCAGCTCAGAGTGGGAGCTGATCCGTATGGTGACAGAAGCTCACCGCCACACCAATGCACAGGGCTCTCACTGGAAACAGAAACGCAAGTTCCTGGTAAGCAAGCACCTGAAATAAATAAGTCTGATGCATGAAAATTACTTAATTTAAATTTAGCTATATAGAATTATTTAAAAAGCTTATGAAAATGACAGAATCACATAACAATATTTATTAATAAGCACATACATATACATATAAATATATAGGTTGATAAAGGAGAAAAAACTTACTTATTTTATTAATTGTGTTTTATTTCTGTGTGTCTGCTCACTACATTTTATTTTCTGCTTAGCGCATCGCTATGGCCTTTTCTGTCAGTAAAGATTAGCATTTGTTTACACAGCTTGCTAATCAATGTAATGAGTGACAATACCAGTCTGCTCATATCAGTTGTGACCGGGCAACAGCGAGCGTTACAGCAACTGTTAGTGACGGGTATAACAGGAATGCAGCGTTGCCATGCAGGGCCTTTGTAAAAGCGCCTGTTTATGAAGAAGGAAGGAAAGAGAGTTTAGACAGTATTAATCGCTCATTTTCTCAAACAATATACCACCCACTGTGAATGGTGGCAGGATAAAGGAAGAGAAAATGGAATAAAAGAGTTTAGGAGACACGCAGACACACATGCTTTGGATATCTGAAAGACTTGTTGATCTTAAAGAGAAAGAAAATAATTAAATCTGTTGGAATTTTCTCACAATTATATCTTTCCAAACATTTGTCTTTTTCTTCTGTGAATCATAGGGGTTGCACCGACTAATCGACTAGTCGACTTCAATGCTTTGCCATGACGCTTTAAGCTTGACGTCGACTAGTCGCTGGTCCTATAGAGGGCGCAACAGGATAAGAAATCTTTGAAGGACTTCCACATTTACGCTCCGTTTCCAAACAGTTAAAATGACAAATAAATGCATAATCTGAAGGCGCTCCACAAGACATGTGTGATTATATTACTGGATGCTCGATCGATATTGAACAGGAGAATGCATGTTTTAAACAGCTTATTGTACAGGTATTCAATTTTTCCTTTCTCTTTGGAGTTCTTTAATGACGTCATCAGCAACTAGTCGACTTCGACTTGACTTTCATCACATAAAAGTCGACTTTAAAAAATCAGAAGTCGTTCAACCCCTAGTGAATAACAAAAAAAAGTATTTGTTTTTTAATGTGGACCAGTGTTGATTTGGAACACATTTACTTTCATTGCAAGAACAAAATCAGTTCTTCGAAATATTCTTCAAAATAGCTTACAAACATTCAAGCGAGCATATGCACAATATCCGAGCATGTCTTACTAGCAGAAGGGGTGATTTGGAAATTCTACATCGTAGAACCGATGTTGGTTTTCTCAACCCACCAAACACCCTTCATCTTCCCAGTGGTTACGAGCGCTATCAAAGCCCTGACGCACACCAATCTAAACATTCGGCTTGCACTAGACCCTGTGACGATCAGCCACGGGGGACAGAGAAACCACTTCCCCGGCCGACTGAGAACTCCTATAAAACGGCCCATAAAAAATGCAGCCTATATAACCTTTACAACCAAGATATGCCTCCAATAACAGTGCAAGGCCGAGACCCTGAATGACCCCGATAAACTGCATTCTCTCTCTCCATGGGAACACTCACTCTGTCCTGTCAGTAGTCCAACTGGGCTGTCTTAAGATCTCTGGAGTGAGAAAGCGCAGTGCCAAGTTCTCAGCAGTGAGAAGGCCAGGGTGGACCAGCAGAGGGGATAGTTTACACTGGGGTCTTACAGGCAAAGGCTGCGTTGGGACGTATCCAGCACTGCCCCCACCTCCTGAAAGAAGAGACACACACACTTTGGTTCATGCTTGTTAAAACTTACACAAATACAACAGTGCGGCACAGTTAAAACAGCCCTTTTCATCTGGGACAGCGGATGTAAACACAAACACACAAATCTTACACATAGTTCCTCAGAGGCACATTCTGAAACCCTGAACAGATTCCTTTGTGTTTTATTTACTTTCTAGATCTAGACATCGCCTCTCTGTGCGGTCTGTGATAGGGTAGTAAGAAAGGGTAATATTAATTAATTAATATTAAGAAAGAGTAATTATTTGAACCGCTTGTCTGTCACAGATGAAGCGTCCCGAACCTTTTGCTCTCGCAGCCTCACAATGAAACAGAATTTGTTTGTGTGTAGGCCAGCACTACCATTTTTTCTGCAGTCTTGTCTTGATTTCAGTGTCTTTGTTTATTGTCTGTTTGCTTTATCAGAAACAAAGAAATCAATGTGATTGCACAGTTTGAAGTCTTAGGGAGTGTCCACCACATGGATATGTTTTAAAATGTAAATTTTTAGATGGGGTTGTTTATCCACACACATGCTGGTTGTGACATTATAAAATTGCTTAGGCCATGGACAGATTCATGTTATGTTATGTTATGTTATGTTATTTGTTTGTTTGTTTGTTTGTTTGTTTATTTATATATATATATATATATATATAAACAGTGCCTTGCGAAAGTATTCATACCCCTTCATTTTTTTTACATTTTGTTATGTTGCTGCCTTATGATAAACTTCTTTAAATTAATTTTTTTTTCACATCAATCTACACTCCATACACCATACTGACAAAGCAAAAACAGAATTGTCACAACTTCGTAAATTTATAAAAAATTAAAAACTGAAATAAGTACATTGCATAAGTATTATTAAGTATAACTAAATATTTAGCTGAAGCACCTTAACAGCCTCAAGTATTTTTTTGTTTGATGCGACAAGCTTTGCTCATCAGCATTTTGCAATTATCTGCCATTCTTCACCTCACCTGTTCACCTCTCAAGCTCTGTCAGGTTGGATGGGGGCAGATGCACATTTTCAGGTTTCTCCAGAAAT
>NW_015659384.1:344701-356181 GCF_001515625.1 Sinocyclocheilus rhinocerous
GATTGAGTCTGGCCACTCCGACATAAAGCCCAGATCGGTGGAGTGTTGCAGTGATATTTGTCCTTCTCTAGATTTCTCCCATCTGCATATATGATCATGGAGCTCAAGTAGAGTGACCATCAGCTTCTTGTTCACCACTCTAACCAAAGCCCTTCTCCATCAATTGCTCCGTTTGGCCAGGAGGCCAGCTCTAGGAAGAGTCCTGGTTGTTTCAAACGTCTTCCATTAAGGGAAACAGAGACTACATGCTTCTGTGACCCTTCAATGAAGCAGAATTTTTTCTTCCACAGATGTGTGGCTTGACACAAAACTGTTTCTAAACTCTACAGGCAGTTCTTTTGACCTCAGTGCTTGGTTTTTGCTCTGATTATATATATATATATTTTGTCACATTTAATTTGATAATCTCAGCACTTCTTTCATTGCTGTTAATCACATTTTCTTCCACTTATTTAATTCCTGAGAATGTAAATGTCTTCACTTGTTATTCTTATTTCAGAGGTGTTGATTGCAGCAGAAACACACTGCAAATATGCAGTCCACGATTCATAGCCATGTCTTGCATTCAAAAAATATATATGCAGTTGCCAACATGTAATGCTGTAATTGCAGCTCTGCCTCTTGAGTACTTATAATTACCTCTATTCTGACTCATGTTACATGCCTCTTTACTGCATACATAGAATGTTGCTCCAGATGTCAGGGCTACTTGGCTGTTTGTCCAGAGTTTTTACATGGCTGACCTCTAATCCACCTTGAGGATATTAAACGCTGTGGTTTTCCAAGGCTATCAGCCTACATAACTGCAAACCCAGACCCCACACATGCATCCCGTTCGGTGTATTTGTACATCCATTCATATATTCTTCAATGGAAATATATTGTTGCTTGTTACAAAAGCCAAAAGTGAAAGTCATAGTTAACCGCCAGTGAATCTGTCTGTGTCTGCAGCCTGAGGACATCGGACAGTCTCCGGTGGCCCCCACATCAGACGGGGACAAAGTAGATTTGGAGGCCTTCAGCGAGTTTACCAAGATCATCACCCCAGCCATCACACGTGTTGTTGACTTTGCCAAAAAACTGTCCATGTTTTCAGAGGTGAGTGTGCGATTAGGTTTTGTTTTTGTTATTTATTTTTTATTTATTTATTTTTACACCCTGTTTGAAGTGTTTGTGTTCAGTAGTAATTAGCTTGTCAAATTAAGCCTTGAAATTAGAGTACGTTAGTGTCCGTCTGCCTAATTAGCTGAAAATATGCTACTGTACTGCTCAAATTGTTGTTATTTTTTAATAGTTGCTAAATTATTCAGCTGAAAACACTTAACACATATTTCAGGAATATGTCCGTGGGGGTGAGTTTGTATGTATGTGCTATCTATCTTGTTAGGATGTATTGTACAGTTGTGGCTTTGTTGAATGTATGTGTGTGTAATATTGCCACATTACATCAGTCATAGCTATTGTGGCATTCTCTCCATATTAAGCATTCACCAACTCTCCTTTAACCACAAGTGTGAACATTCTTGCATAGTAGACTACACAGCACCCTTATGGCAACGGATTTATTATTGTCTACACCATAAATTACCCTGTCATCCACACGTATCCACAACCTCTCGGGCTCTTTTTTAAGTTGAGCGCTATGCCTCCTGTATTTTCCACATTTTGTAATACGCACCTAGACCGACTGTAATACAAAAATTTATACTGAACAATACTTGGCTTCTTGTTGCTATTGTAAATGATGTGAAACGTTTCATACATCAGGGTAAATATTTCTTCAGTCTGATGCCATTTTACCTCCAATTTTTTCTCTCCCCAGTTCCTTTGTGTTTGGGTCATCTTGGATTCTTTGCCAGTATATGATTAAGGCTGTCAATGTTAACACATTAAGTAATTTTTTTAACACTGTAATTTTTTAAAAGTGCATTTATTCAATTTGACATTATAACTACTTCATTCTGTGCTGTGTGAATATTAAAGAGTAGTCAGCAATAAAAAAAGCTTAAACTTAGCAAGATTATATGCACACATCAGTCCTTATTATGTTTTTATTAAAATAATATAAATATATATTTTATATATATTTATATAATTTAAAATATATTTAATTCATTTATTTTAATTTAATTTGAAGCTTAATAATTGTGACATTTCACCCACTATTAAAATACACCATCATTTGTTGTTGTCAAGTTGTTATATTGTTTAATTCTTTTTTAATAATTTACTATTAATTTTATTCTGAGTGTCAATACTGAAATCCATAGTGGCATATATAATTTTGGGGTTTTTTTACTCATAAAAAAGGATCAGTATTCATTCAAACTGGGAATTTTTTTTTTTTTAATTTTAATATTTGAAACAATTTACAACCATAACAATATTTGAAATGTATTCAAGGAGGATTTTTCAAGGTCTCAGTATGATGCCACAGCAGATATTATGCCATTAGGTGAAATAAATATGTATTATTGTGTGATTTCTAATTTCTGTAGCTGCCTTGTGAGGATCAGATCATCTTGCTGAAGGGTTGCTGTATGGAGATTATGTCCCTACGTGCTGCAGTTCGGTATGACCCGGAAAGCGAGACCTTGACCCTGAGCGGAGAGATGGCTGTCAAACGAGAGCAGCTAAAGAATGGAGGGCTGGGCGTTGTGTCTGATGCCATCTTTGACTTAGGCAAGAGTCTAGCGCAGTTCAACCTGGATGACACAGAGGTGGCCCTGCTGCAGGCCGTACTGCTTATGAGCTCAGGTGAGAGAGGACACTTTACAGTAATTCTGCTCATAAACCAAAATCAGCCTTTTAAGAGAACTCTCAAAACTGGATTAGCAGCAAGAAACAGCTGTAGGGTCTGTTAGGTTCTGTTCCTAAAGCTAGTGGGCTGCCTCACTGTCTGCTGTCTACATAGGCAGCTGCCTTCTGTGGTAGCATGCTAACTTGAAATAGAATGTATATATAGGTAGCAACTCCGTTAACAATAACCGCATGACATAAGCAGCACTTCTCAGATAACGCATGCAAGAAGATCCAATAAACCCCAATATAGCACAACAGTTGGGATCTGGAAGTAAAAAAAACAAAACAAAAAACAATCATATTCTCCATAAGGTCAAGATTGGGACTATTTTCATTGGGGAAACAGAGCAAAAGCAAAAGAATAGCCGATAATGACAATACGTCACATGTATGTCACTTACTATTAGCTTAAACATAGCCTATTTTTAAATACATTCATTTATTAATTTTATACCATTGCATAAAGTATAAAATAGTGATAAGGAGTACAATAAAATTCAAGGCTGTGCAAGTACTGTAGGTGGAATGGTATTTCAAAACCAGACTATACAACCTAAAACCTGACAGATGTCCACCCTAATAGTACATTGCTTCGTTAAAGTCTTGGATCTATTTATTTTTGCTGATTTTCAGATACTTTTTGCTTCAAATCATAGTTTATAATGTGATTCATCTCAGACCTGGTTGATTTTGATGTTGATGATTTTGACCTGGTTGATGTTCTTTGCTATTGCTTTTTTCAAACACTGTAGAAAATGAAGTGGAAATACTTCATTTGATGCCCAGGAATGTTGATTATTAAGGCAGCATACTGGTTTTCGAACATGGTGTTTGACAAATATTGTAGTTGCTGAGAGGTATTTCACCTTCATTCAGTGTGAAACCTAAGTAGATGGTTTTTGAAATGAAGTATTTTGCTACAATCCTGTAATGGTCATAATAAGTATTGTCCTTGCATCTTCTGTGGTTCGTCTCTTCAGATCGCACAGGCTTGACATGTGTGGAGAAGATCGAGAAGTGCCAGGAGATGTTCCTCCTAGCGTTCGAACACTACATCAACTATCGCAAGCACAACATTCCCCATTTCTGGCCCAAGCTGCTGATGAAGGTGACGGACCTGCGCATGATCGGAGCCTGCCATGCCAGCCGCTTCCTGCACATGAAGGTGGAATGCCCCACTGAACTCTTCCCCCCACTTTTCCTGGAGGTCTTCGAGGATCAGGACGTGTGACGTCCCAGTGAGCTGCGGCAGGAGAATCAACAACGTTTTGTAACCCGTGTTTCTCTACCCGTCTCACCCCCCTCCACGCACCAAACTCACCAGCAGCAGCTGAAATGGCAGGGGTCATCCTCAGAAAGGCTTTCATATGGGGAGTTTATTTTTTATTTTTTGCTTTTCGCAGAAAAATCAGCCCTCCCTCATCCACTAAATTCCCCACGCGTGGCCCTTCTGTCTCGGCATGATGTCTTATACTGGTTTACCAACACCTTAGACACAGAATATACATCTACACACACACACACACTCCTGTAAGTGTGCTTACAGATGCTGTACTCATGCAACTCAAATCCTCTGATGAGCTTATATGCATTTGTACACGTACAGACTGCACTACTGTCATGCCACCACTGGAGGTGCCCTCTGCTAAGACTGGATGGCAGCTGGCATATAGATTCCTCCGCCAGGTCGTGAAGTGGTCAGTTCATTTCGTTGATTGAAATCTCAGCGTTCTCGTGAGATTGACCGTCGGTATCTCAAGCGCCGCGCTAACATGGATCTTCTTTAACAGACCACATGATTCTCTTCGAAATTGAGCCTGTGTGTGGAGCGGGAGGAATTTTTTTGAACCAAATCAGGTGCTATATTTAAATAAAGCTACTCAAAATGATTTGGGACTTTTCAAGAACATACCCCCCTCCCTTCTCTGTAGGACACGGACCGTTGAAAGCTCTCGGTCGCCATTTTAGTGCACATTCAGGGGTGCCGCTCAGCGACTTTGTGTGCGGTTCATTCTTGCCATTGTCTGGGCTTATTTGTGGGCTCTTTGAGCCCCTCTTTGTCCCTGGAAAGTCATGCAGAGAGATGGAAATCCAGGCACCCCTACACCTCCAATCTGCACTGATTTGTGTGTTTTACAGGTGTCAGGAGGGAGCCAGTATTACCGTACTCCCAGACCCAGCACACACACACACACAAACATACTAAAACACACACCTCAAAACTCGAATGCCTCATTTTTACTGTATGCACTGCAGTGCTGTAGTTCTGGACTCCCATACAGGGCTTTGAGAGTTCAGTCCAGCCCATCTGTGTTCCGCTCAGATGCTACTGTTGCCCGGTCTGTGCGAACACACGCGCACACTCCTGACGGGCCATGGCGGACTGGCTGTTGTTGATGTTTTTTCTTTGTGTTGTTTTTGTTTTACCTCAAATGTGGGCACACCTTCGGCTGGCTGTGGCTCCAAGACTGCCTCTGTGCTGACAGGTTCTACCTCACCTCTGGACACAGGGCAGCTACCCTCAGCCACACACACACATTTACACACACCTACACACACTCGTATTCTCATACAGCCAGGATAGAAACACTCGCAGACACAGTTTCTTCTCAGTTACATTGAAATACCACTGTAGACAGGAGGGCCTGCCATTCCTCATCGTAGCCTATCAGATTTCTCTGAGGTGGCTGAGAGAAAAAACAATTCTGGGTGGGCTTTTTTTGTTTCTTTTTGTGTGGGACCAAGTGTCACTTCGATTTCCGTCAAAACGGAAGCTAGTTTTCAGCAGACGGTGAACTAAACCATACATGCCGCTGACTACGAAGAGGAGCCATGGAGAGAACTACAGATGAAGGACCAGAGGTGACCAGGCCTGAATCAAATGGGTATATCGCTGTTTCCTTTTCAATACCAAGCAGTAATTTGCAAAGTGGAGTGAGGGGTCGGCTGGTTTCTTCAGGGTGGGGCAGGGGACGCGGGGAAGCAGTTGAATGAGAGCACTTAGCTTTGAAAGAGCCAAATCTTCAGAGACGATTCAACCCCTGGCACTTTTAAGGAGTTTTTGCACTAAGGCATGATGGGTCCCATCCTCCAGCTCAGTCCATGCTTTCCAAGGACACGCCCCCAACCTCTCTGTCAAACAGAGGCCACGCCTTCATGTGCTCCTGAGCACACCCTCAGAGTCAGTATTAAGTCAAGCAAAGTCCCGGTCATGTCCTTGCTCAACAAATGACGAAACATTCAAACACACATTCACAAACAGACCTCTGTGTCCCCGCCCCCTCGAAGCCAGAAGTGGCTTGAGACGAACACCCAACAGAAACGGGCCTTTCCTTTGTGAGACAAAGGAGTGGCCAAGCCATGCAAAGAATGGCAGCACCGAATGAATGTGAACAAGGAGCAGCAGAATGAAAGAGCCAGAACGAGGAGTTGCTCTATAATATGGTTGCGAAGGAACGCAGCCAATCAGAACGAGAGGAACTGTCAGCATTCCGTAAACATCTGGCATGGAATTCCATCTTGAAATTGGAATAACGCAGCAGTGGTTCCGATTGGCTGATTGAGTGAACGCAAGGGTTTCGATGCTGCTTTACCTTCTAATTTTGTTTGAGAGAGATAGAAAAATAAAAAAATGATATAATAAAAGAATTACAAACCCAGAAAACAAAAACCAAAAAATGACTCCAGAACAAAAAGTTCAAATTTTGGAGCTTGAGCTGTTCGTTTCTTTCTTTTTGTTTTGTACTGAAATTTGTGTGTTCGTTTTTGATGCTTAACTGCTCTATGTAAGAGAGAAAAACAACAGCCGTAGTCACTTTTTGACCATGCTTGCAGTGTAAACTAGAGAATTTCACCTCTTTTTCACCTCACTATAGTTTGTAATGATTAGTCAACTGCTCTGTTTGTCTGTGTATATGTCCTTCGACTTTTTATCAAGAGGAATTTACAACAAGAAACAGGAATATTTTCTTTTTTTATATTTTGTTTTCCTTTTTTATGAAAGAAGACTTAGAAAAAAAAAACAGAAATAATGCAACAGAAACTGAAAAAAACTGAAACACAATCTACTCATACCTCACACAACACAAAGCTTAAATGAACTTGGGAGGAGTGCTTATCTGCGTGGCACTTATGTCAAAGTGTGTCCAGTGCATGTGTTGAACTGTACGATGGGGTGTATGTGCGCGACCATTCATGTGATTGCGGAAGCACACGGCTCTCTCCTTCAGCCTCGAAAGCCCATCTGTTTCAGATTTGCACCAGTTGCATGCATTAGCCTCCGTTTGCGAACGGTGTTGCCTGTGCTGATGCGACGAGCCGTAATGGGAGCGGACGGGATGCGATGTGGCTGGAAGGCTGGAAAGGGAGTCGTGTGCATCCGTGACAGCAAAGAGTGCTTCATATGGTATTGAATGTAGCTGACAGGACTGGGCTGGAACCGGGCCCGGGAACTAGAACCTCACTTCAGGTCACCAGCAAGAGTGGACAGTGCTGTCAAAATGATGTTACACAAACAGCTTACTAAGCGTATATTGCCCGCCTTCAAGGTGCAATACTTGTGTTTTTTTGTTTTGTTTTCGTTTTCCTTTTTTGTACTTTTACACTCAGTATTTTTTTTTCTGTAGCACTTCTGTAACATCCTTTTGAACTCATACTGACACCTAGTGGTGTGGATGAAATGTCATGCTAATATTTTAACGACTGATGCTGTTGTAGAAATGCGCCATTTGCTGTCCTACATTAATTTATTCTGTGAATGAAAGTTTTCGCTAACAGGTGGGTTAACAACATAAAGAGAGTAGCATTCAGTTGGTCATATCATCTCAAAATGGCGGATTCTATGAAGCCAATAAAATAAAAGTGAAAGACTAACTTTACATGAAAAGAAGATGTTTAATCATATGATTTTTTTTGCTCCTCCTCACATTTGTGTTATTTGTTTGGACTTGTGCATTGTGTGTGTTTTCTGTGTGCATGCTTTTGTGCAGTGAATATGTGTCTGCGGGTGGGTGTGAGCACGCGTGTTTTGTGTGTCTTTGCTTTTTGTAGTGACCATGTGGCTAGATTTGTTGACTGACCCCTTGGACACGCTTTGAGGCTCTATTGATGCAGCAATGAATCAAATATTTAAGAATAATATTTCTTCAGTGAACACAGCAGTTCATGCTGAGAATATGGTGTCAGGTGGGGAAGTGGAGAATAGCAGAAAGGGAAATGAGGTCAATCATTTGTTTTTACAGTAGGTCCATCTTTAAATAGAATCACTAATGATTTTCCTGTTGCTAATGGAGAACTATTCCACTATTAGCCGGGTTTTTGTTAAAAAAAAAATATATAAATCTACTCATACCTCACACAACACAAAGCTTAAATGAACTTGGGAGGAGTGCTTATCTGCGTGGCACTTATGTCAAAGTGTGTCCAGTGCATGTGTTGAACTGTACGATGGGGTGTATGTGCGCGACCATTCATGTGATTGCGGAAGCACACGGCTCTCTCCTTCAGCCTCGAAAGCCCATCTGTTTCAGATTTGCACCAGTTGCATGCATTAGCCTCCGTTTGCGAACGGTGTTGCCTGTGCTGATGCGACGAGCCGTAATGGGAGCGGACGGGATGCGATGTGGCTGGAAGGCTGGAAAGGGAGTCGTGTGCATCCGTGACAGCAAAGAGTGCTTCATATGGTATTGAATGTAGCTGACAGGACTGGGCTGGAACCGGGCCCGGGAACTAGAACCTCACTTCAGGTCACCAGCAAGAGTGGACAGTGCTGTCAAAATGATGTTACACAAACAGCTTACTAAGCGTATATTGCCCGCCTTCAAGGTGCAATACTTGTGTTTTTTTGTTTTGTTTTCGTTTTCCTTTTTTGTACTTTTACAAGTTTTTTGGCCATAACCAAGGATGTAAATACAAAATGAAAAGATATTGAAAGATTAAATCTCTATGTGTTAACCATATGCAACCATCACATACTGGATATCGAGGCCAGAACACAGCCCGTGCGCCGAATGATCCCTCCATTTTTGTAAAGTAAATCTGCTTACGTAGCTCTGTAAATGCTTCACACATCTGTATGTGTGTTTTTGTGCACTCGCAAACGTGCATGTTCAATACAAATATGAAGAAGTGCCCCATGAAATTAACAATCCAACCCTGTGCCTCCGCAACCCTCTGCCCCGCACTCAAACCGCTCTTTCTGACAGGGTAGCTAGACGTACATTTGTTCACTAGGTCAGATTGCTGGTAGAGACCTAGGTGGGTATGGTCTGGTACCCAGAAGCACTTAGCTGACTTCGCTACTGCCAATCAGTTTCCTCAGAGGAGAACAGTAGATACTGGTTTTGTTTCGCTTTGGTGGTTGTGTAGTTTTGTGTCCCGTCCTTTTTTTTTTTTTTTTCCAAATTTTTTTTTTTTTTTTTTTTCTTTAGAGAAAGACAAAAAAACGCCCAGAAGCAAGAATGTCTATGCAATGCTAAACCCTATGATAGCATGATGACTGTGTCATTGAGCCCTGATTAGCGGACATGTCTCTTTCTGAACACTTCCCCTCCAAAAGTCCCACCCACCGCAACTGCATGAGCCTCAGTCAGTTTGTCTTTTCATCGGTCAGTGTCATAGTCAAGGGAAGGATGGCCCTAACTGCTGCCAGAGACCTGCTTTGTCAAACCTTGCGAATTTGAGGGCGCTAGTTCAACTTTCCACTGATCTCCGATGATGTCATTCGCTGGCCAGAGACTGCATTTGTGTTTCTATGTATGTGTTTGCGTCGAATGCTCTCATGGTTCGGTGGATTGGTACTACCTGTTAGAAACAAAACAGCATTCCATGTATTCAAAATGAAAATACATTTTTAAGAAACACTTACCAAAACATCATTAATATTCAACCTTGAAATGTTTTTGAGTTGATATTCCCTCCCCTCTCAGCTGTGGAAGTGAATCTCAGACCAAAGTTAGTCAGTCTTAAAGCTGAAGTGTGTCATTTTTAATGCAAAATCAACTACTAAAATACTTGATTAATACACAGAGATTACTATAAATAAGCCATTTCTAGGCTGATTTCACCAAAAAGCGTAAACACTGTGTCTCTGAGGCACTATCGTAACATTTCACCGGCCTGGCAACAGCTCAACCAATGGCGTGAGTTTGAGGCGGGGCTATCAGTTTTATCTAGCCAATAGCAGAAGAGGGGAGTGTTTTGGAAACCTGCCGTTCCATTTAATGACACTAGTGGTGCAGAAATCACACATTTCAGCTTTAATACCGTATGCGAAATCCCAACTGAACGAAAGAAAAAAAGAAGCGCACTATTTTTGAACATTTAAGTTTGATTGGCCGCCCTCAGCACTGTGATGTCAAAGTCCTCATTTTCGCTGTTCCCTTTGAAGTTGAATGTGAGTGTCTTCATTTGATTAGACTGTGTTTGTGAATATGTAGAAGTGCTCATGTGCAAAATGCACCCAGCCATGAGAGTGTGAGCAGAGAGCGGGGATGATGTCCATACCACAGCTGTTTTAAATGAGACTGGAAAGGAAAGCTTTTGAAGGATTCTCTCAGGTATCAACAAAAGAAAAAAGATAAAAGAAAAAAAAAAAGAAATATAACAAACTTTTTTTTTTTAAATAAATGTTGAAAAATTCCAGCCATGCCTTCTTGTTAGCTCATCATTCTATGCTCTCTGAGTTGAAGATGTGCTTTCAGTGTTCTTGTCTTGTGGTCTAATTCTCTTTAGTGTTGATCACTCTCTCTCTTTCTGCCACATGCACACACATTTCTCCTGCACTCTCGAGGCTCATCAAAGGCGATCACGGAAAGCCTGGTGAGCACACATCTCTGCTTATCTAAACATTAAAGCAGTGAGCCTTCATATTTCTACAAAGTATAGTTTTGATACACAAGCATTTAGTGGAACCAGACCCAGTAAAACCTGTCTTACTTGGGTGCACTCAGTATTTTTTTTTCTGTAGCACTTCTGTAACATCCTTTTGAACTCATACTGACACCTAGTGGTGTGGATGAAATGTCATGCTAATATTTTAACGACTGATGCTGTTGTAGAAATGCGCCATTTGCTGTCCTACATTAATTTATTCTGTGAATGAAAGTTTTCGCTAACAGGTGGGTTAACAACATAAAGAGAGTAGCATTCAGTTGGTCATATCATCTCAAAATGGCGGATTCTATGAAGCCAATAAAATAAAAGTGAAAGACTAACTTTACATGAAAAGAAGATGTTTAATCATATGATTTTTTTTGCTCCTCCTCACATTTGTGTTATTTGTTTGGACTTGTGCATTGTGTGTGTTTTCTGTGTGCATGCTTTTGTGCAGTGAATATGTGTCTGCGGGTGGGTGTGAGCACGCGTGTTTTGTGTGTCTTTGCTTTTTGTAGTGACCATGTGGCTAGATTTGTTGACTGACCCCTTGGACACGCTTTGAGGCTCTATTGATGCAGCAATGAATCAAATATTTAAGAATAATATTTCTTCAGTGAACACAGCAGTTCATGCTGAGAATATGGTGTCAGGTGGGGAAGTGGAGAATAGCAGAAAGGGAAATGAGGTCAATCATTTGTTTTTACAGTAGGTCCATCTTTAAATAGAATCACTAATGATTTTCCTGTTGCTAATGGAGAACTATTCCACTATTAGCCGGGTTTTTGTTAAAAAAAAAATATATA
>NW_015659384.1:365270-374988 GCF_001515625.1 Sinocyclocheilus rhinocerous
TATATATATATATATATATATATAAATACCAGCTTTATGTCTGGTAAATTCTTGAAATTCACCCTCCTTTTGCCAGTGTGGTAAAAAAAGTTAATTTTGAACCCTGTGAGTAAGTAACCACTAACTCTTTTCCTGTCAACCAGCAGGACTATTCCATTATGAACTTTGTTTTTATGAGTAAGTCTCTCCACGTTCAGCGGCCAGGCAGCATTTAGCCAGCATGCATCAGGAAGTTACAATTAAACTGCCGTACTGCAATCAATCTAGATAGGCTTTCAGTTCTCCCTGTCCTTATTATAAGCTTTAACACAGTGTGGAGAAACCTTAGAACTGCAATAAGCAAATCAGCAGCAGCACTGAAGGAATTGGAAGCCAGTATAATATCTTTTAATAACAAGCTAGTTTCAGAAGCACCGCAGTGAAGTTTGATTGGCCCCCTGCAGAAAATGAAATTCTGAAGTGTTACCTTTTGGGTGCAATGTGGTCAAAATTGGACCACTTTTCTGTATCTTGCTTATAAAAGCTGTATAAAAATAAGTCCTATCCATCCCTTTACTGTCCATTTTCTCTAAATTGTCTCTCTTGGAGACCAACAACCTGACTTTGCCATAAACCAGTGTAGATATTGATTGTAGTATACAAAAACACATTTTAAGGCTGTTCATAAACTGCGTGCTGTGCATGTTTTGTACATGTTAGTGTTTTTATTGTTTGATTATGAGGCTTCATGCTGTTCTGCCTTTCTGTTCTCCTGCCTTTTTGCACCTTTTGAGGCCTGATTCAAAATGTACTGTATACAGTATTAAAAATAGATGTATATTATTAGATGGACTATAGCCAATGATATTCAGCATGGAAAATTGATAATGTTCTGCTAAAGATGGACAGGTCTTTCTATTCGTTTGCAACTTATGCACATTGATTTGCAGCAGCTGCAGAAGTTTTCTATTGTGTTTTTTATTATTTATTTCTTTATTTTGTTTGTAACCAAGAGCCTTTTGGAGTGAATTTAGTGCACTTGAGGACTCCAGAGACAATATCAAGTGTCAAAATGGCAGTTTATTGAGTGCACACAGAGATCAGACCTGCAATCAGACCGGTCTCCAGGGCTCGGCTTATTGTTTAAAGTGGGTAGTGGAGACTGAAGTGATACGGTACGATATTGCTTTACCCACAAAACCAAATGTTGTTCCAAGTACATTTTGCACTAGAGTTTTGCAGGTTGGTTTGGTTTTGAGATTAGATGTGCTAGTGGTATTATGCTTTGAGAACATGGTGTTTGTAGAGTCATTTCTTTCAGATGTGTAAAAAGGTTATGCATGGACAGTAAGGAATGTATCTCGCCAAACATAAGGACGTTTAAGGAATGACCTCACAAGAATATACATGGATTATGCAATAAAACGGCTACAAGTATGCTTATGCAATGTTTGTCAGGTTTTAAAGTGAGTGGTTTGAGTGTGGGCTGGCTCAAGTTTGCTCATAAGGCCTCAAAGGGTGCTTCAGTCGAACCTCTCTGTTTCCTCCTGAACTTCATGTGAAGCTCTCCAGCGTCTGCGCTGGTTCTTACGGGACATAAACCCTCCTTGCACACTGGATGATTCCAAATCTGCATGCATTATTAAATGACAATAAATGAAATTTACAGAGAAAAGCCTTTCTGCAAGGATATTTTCAGTATAGTGCTTCTGGACGGTTGGACATTCTCTGTAAAATGAGTTTTTGATCCAGGTGCAAACAAAAGTGTCCATGTCTTTTCTTTCTCTGTATTCCAGCAGCGCTCTCTTTGGGCTCTAAAGTAGATGTGCATGTCTGTTTTTGCCGTCATGTTTGTACTGCTTTCACTAGTTTTCCGTCTCAGTGGTCCACTGGCCACATGCCACAGTTTCCATATGTTCAGCTGCTCTTGGATGATGTGCCTGATACATAGGCCCAGACAGAACCTGCACATTTTCGGCACTAATTTTAGGGGAAAATATGCAGAATGCATTTAAATATGGTAAAATGTGTTAAATAGAGCTGAAATTGGCAGCTGATAGCAAAATATTGAATGCATTTAATTAGTCTGGACCTACTGGTAAGGTACAAACCAGGTGTCACTTGCAAAAATGAATCCAAATTTGAATCTTTTGTATTGTATTGTTTACTGTTAACAGAGATATTGTGCAAATGGTGCGTTTGTGGTTCTGAAAAATAATTTTGAGGAAAATTTACTTCAGCAATGCTATTGCGAATAATTCTAGAACACATTAATTTTCTAGCTTCACTGTGATCAAAAACTCAACTGGGAAACATCCCAACATTACAGTCTGCAGTCACTCAGGAGTCCTAACCAATCAGAGGCCAGCTAACAAATCATTGGCTGAGAGAGCTGGGAGTCTGTTAACCCAGTGGTTCCCAACCCTGGTCCTGGAGGCACCCCAACACTGCATGGTTTGCATGTCTCCTTAATCAAACACACCTGATTCAGGTCATCAGCTCATTAGTAGAGACTCCAAGACCTGAAATTGGTGTGTCAGAGAAAGGAGACATGCAAAATGTGCAGTGTTGGGGTGCCTCCAGGACCAGGGTTGGGAACCACTGATCGAATTCATAAAAATAGTCTGAGTGATTCATTCACAAATTGGCCTGATTTGGTTCAATTCACTGCCTCAATGATCCTGTTACAGTGGTTAGCAGCTCACTTCAGATTAAGAAGACAAATTAACTTTCTATGGGTATATATGGTGTCCACCGTCATCCTGGCATTCCTCATATGCTGTTTATAAAACATCACAGGTGGGAGCACATGGCTGCCATGTGCATGTGTGTGTAGTGTCTTGCCGTTGCTTACACATGCACAACATATTCATTAATTTTGTCTGTTTTTTTTTTTTTTTAAGGTGCCACGCTGAATGAGTGGGAGGTGTCCGAAGTTATTATCTACGGATGTAATTATACACTAACTGTCGATTTATTTGGAAAGAAAATTTGGCAGTTTATAGAAAAATGTTCCTGGTTAGTTTCAGTATGGCGAGTATGAATAAGTGCACATGGAGATATTTCAGTTAGTTATTTCTCTGGGTTTTGGTTGTTTCATGTAGCTATTCAAGGCTAAAGTGGTCATGCATCCTGTAAATTAGCTGTCATCCAAATTTCACCAGAGTATGATGGTTTTGTTTGAACATTTTGTGTTTGGTCAGATTAAACGGGCTGCTGGTATTTTGTACAGAGATGGTTCTGTCAAGCCATGAGAGAAAGGAATGTTTGCACAGTAGTTGCACATAAATGCATTTAGCCAATCACACGAAAACGTTTGTGATGGTAATATTATGCAAAAAAAGCTATCTTGGGATTCTTATGCAACGCTTGTCAGGTTCACAATGGGTGCTTTTGGTTCAGCCTTGCTCAGGTTTCCTTTCAGGGCAATTTTATGTTATGTTGGATGTTTTTAAAATGACATACTGTACATAGAATAAAATGCATCCAACAGCTAAGGTCTATATAGAAGGGTCAATGTATCAAGGCCTTCTCTTTCTCGCAGGTTAGACATTAATAGATCTACACATGCACACATCTGCTTTGCTGTCATGTTAGTGCTGTTTCCTCTCAGCGATCCACTGACCAACTGCCAAAGCTTCCACATGTTTATTTTCAGATGAACAGAGTTGACAGAACTGAATGCTACAAAAGACAGCAATAGAACCTCACTTTTAACATTATTAGACTGGACAGTACTGTTAAAATAATAGTCGCAACATTACTAATAGACAGTCTAGTATTTTCTAAGGATGTAAATGGTTAAAAAAAAAAGATACAAAAATCAAAACAACAACCAAGCAAAGAAGGGTGCCTCCAGGACCAGGGTTGGGAACCGCTGTGTTTTAATTAACCTATGCAGAGTTATCGAGCTACACCTCATTGTAATTGTACAGGGCCTTGAGGAAGTTCCATCGCTTGGATGCACCTAAAGATGTATGGTGAGGCTGGAGTGCAGGAAATTGGTCAAACGTGAAGCTGCTTTGCAGTAGTGTTCAGTACAGAGTTCAGCGGATCATGTTCTGAGAGTATCGGCACAGCATGTTTCAACCTTCAGCTCAGTGGACCAGGTTCAGGAAGTCTTTAGGACCCATTCCCACCTAGTATGGAGGAGCAGGAAAGCTTATGCAAGCTCTGGACCAAATGGACAAATGGATGTGTAACTCAGAATATCTCAACAAAAATACACACAAAACCTCTAAATATCTACTGTGATCTCCTCTCACTCCACCACACCTCCACACCTCAGTCACGCCGACCACCCGTTCACCACCCCTTCCTCCTCCTGCACCTATATCAGTCCTAGTTTTTTGGGTGGTGTGATGTCAGGTTTTCTTGTGGTGGGCTGTTTTCGACAGGTGCAAAGAAATTGACTTTAAAAAAAAAAAAAAACACGTCATCATCTTCTTTTCTTTTCTTTTTTTCCCCATTTACTGTTTTCTTCATGCGGTGGCGTGTGGAATAGGGCTGTCACATTATTAGATTTTTAATATATGATCATCATGGCCAAAGGACATTATTGCGATATTTATAAAGTTTAAAAAATAAATAATAATGATATCACTCAAATTCATCTTTACATTTATTTTGTGTTTTCAGAAGAAGAAAAAAAGAGTCACCATCAAAATATGGATCTAGGGAAACGGAGAGAAGGATTGGTAAAGAGTGTACAAAAAGAACATGATTATTATATATATATATATATATATATATATATAACTGCAATTTTTATATATATATATATATATATATATATAAATACCAGCTTTAATATTTATGTAATAAATATGTGACTCAATTTACATCACGGCCTCCCTGGTCTGTTTTTGCTGTTATCCTGTACAGTAGCTCCTGCATTTCCTGTTCTGGCCATACTGGAGTTCATCCAAGGTCGCAAGTCCAAAACTCTTGATTTGCGAGAACACTGCCTGACATATCGGTTATTTTGATATCATTCAGCATAAGAAGTATCATTCCTAAAGCACTTGATGACAAATCATCCCTCTGAGGACCCAGGTTTGCGATGTTCAATGCATGCCAAGAGCGAAGGGAGCGTAACTGCCCTTGGTTGAAAGGGAATTCTGATTATTTGTCCTCAGCACAAAGGCTTGGCAACTGTTGTGGGTTGTGACTAGGGTTGTCAGAGAGCCAGTAGCCGAAACAGTCTCTGTGGATGTCGATTTTTACATAGACTCATTTAAAGTCTGCTCACTTCTCATCAACACTCTTCTTTCAGTCTACACTCTCTGTTCAACAGCTTACTGTATAGAAGGATAGTAATGACAGATCACTTATATGAGAGTGGAATTATGAACTGTACTGACTGACATCAGAATAAAAATGAAATACAGCCGTGTGAGCATGTGTATCTTTCTGATTCAGTCATTAAAAGATTTGTTCTGCAAAGCTTTCTTTATTTGCTCATACTTGAACTGAGTGCACTTCTCTACAAGGTACAGCTCTCTTTTGTCCCAGTTTTCTATTGTACTGCAAGTAGTCTCAAATATGTTTCTCATTTAGTATTTTCCAAACACTGTCTGTACTTTTCTGCTTTGACATTGTGTATCAGCCATTGGCGAAATCTTTCTTTCTCTTTCTCGTGTTCTTTTAAACTAGACCAAAAGGGCCTTAAAGGTCAATCTTTCACCCAAACGTTAAAATTTTGATATCATTTGTTCATTCTCATGTTGCATGACTTTGACATATTTGTTATCTAGCAGAATGTCCAAGCTGTTTTGTTAAACAAGAGGATCCTAAGATCAATGTTTCATTGATGAACTAACTCTAAATCTTTGGAAATGAGAATTTTACATTTCAGAGAATTTTACATATTCAATGACTAGTTTAATTTTCACCTAAACACGCAACATGTGGATAGGACAATAAATAAATACATAAACAGTCGTTCAGATCGATTCAATTAAAGGGACAGTTCACCCGAAAATGAAAATGGTCATTTATTCATTCAGTATGTCGTTCCAAACCTGAATGGTTTTCTTTCCTCTTTGGAAATATTTTGAAAAATGTTGGTAACCAAATAGTTTTGGTGACGATTGACTTTGGTAACTATTTAATGGACAAAAACACTGATTTCCCAAAATATCTTGTTTTGAGTTTCACAGAAAATGGAAATCATACAGGTTTGGAAAAACAAAAGAACTATCCCTATTCTTTCTTCCTCGTATGAACTCATGAGAATTTGTAAATAAAGGTTTTTGCAGGATTCTGCCCCCTGAAACACTAGTAATAGTTGTTATTCATTGAGAAAAGTGCTGGCTGACTGGACACAGCTTGATTCCTATTGTGGGCGGAAGCTGTTGTGGAGACAGTGACCTCACAAAGGCAGCTTTCTGCCCAGCCAATCACCATCTTGCTTGGTACACTGAGGCTCTGCCCTCTCATCCCGCCTCTTTGCTGCTCTTATATTTTTCTCTCACTCTTTCTCCCTCTCTAATTCTTCCTTTTATTCCACTTTAGCAGGATTTTTCCACTCGGCAATAGGCAAGCGACCCATAAGAAAATAAAAATCCCAATTGTTTCTTCTAGAGAGGATTGAGACTAAACGGAGATTGAAAGAAAACCTTTGCTTAAGTCTTCTTCTCAGAATTTCCCCAAGTGATCTCGTATCTCTTCCAGAGATTTAAGAGAGATGTCGACAATGCGTCATTAGTTGGACATTAATTTTATAAAGCTGTACTTACTCTATGTCCTAGCCTGTCTCAGTTTATTTCTCATTTGTCTCTATTAAGTTTAGGAGAAAAAACTGAGACCAAGTTTACAATAAAATAAAAGATCTCTAAAGTGTTCAATCGATAAAATGTTCCTCTGGGGTCACAGTCAGGTGCTGTACATGCTCCCTCTCCCTTTTTTTTTCTCCTCTTTTTTTTGCAGGTGAAGAGTAATTTTTTGCACCAGTAAGGGAACTGCAAAATATCAAACTTTCCAAACACGTTTTAAACATTTTCCTCATCTGCCATTTTTCAGACAATCAGGCAGACCCGCCCCAAACTTAAAGGGATAGTTCAACTAAAAATGAAAAAGTCATCATTTACTCGCCCTCAAGTTGATCTAAACCTGTAAGACTTTCTTTCTTCTGTTAAACATAAAAGAAGACATTTTGAAGAATGTGGGTTACCAAACAGATGCTGGTACCCACTGACATCCATAATATAGACAATACATGTAAATGTAATTTTAGAAATAATTTTAATATGATGATTTGGTCCTCAATTATTATCAGTTATTATGAGCGGATCTCTTCAATACCACCACACTACCAGCTTTATTATATGGGAGTGAGACATGGTCTTTAAACAAATTGTCTGAACAGAAACTTGCTGTAACCTAAAAAGCAATGGAGCAAAGAATGCTCAAAGTCATGTGAAGAGACAAGATCACAAATAAATGTTTGTGGGAGATGTCAAGAGTGAAAGATGCAAAGGGATGGACGATGGAGGCTGAAAGTGAAAACCTGGTCCCTATGAGGTGAAGTGACCACTCGCCCATCAACTCGATAGTCAGATTCCCTAAAGAAGAGTTTTTGACAGATAGGAGAAATGCTGTGACCTGCATTATCCGTTGGAATGATTGACCTCAGGCCAAATAAAGAATAAATAATATTATTGATATCATCATCGTTCAATAAAATAACATTTATTTGAAACAGAAATCTTTTGTAGAGGGAGAGTGAAAGAAAGTGGGAAATGAAAAAAAGTGAAGATCTATCTATCTATCTAATCACCAAATCAGCATATTAGAATAATTTCTGAAGGATCATGTGACACTGAAGACTGGAGTAATGGCTGCTGAAAATTCTGCTTTACATCCTAAGTCTAAAAGACATTTTAAAATATATTAAAATGGTAAACAGTTTTTTTTTATTGTATTAATATTTCACAATATTATGGTTTTCACTGTATTTTTGATCATCTAAATGCAGCCTTTGTGAGCATAAGAAACTTTGGTCACTTTATTTTAAGGTCCAATTCTCGCTATTAACAAACCATTAACTATGACTTTTGCCTCAATAAACTACTAATTTGCTGCTTATTAATAGTTAGTAAGGTAGTTGTTAAGTTTAGGTATTGGGTAGTTTTAAGGATGTAGAAAATGTTCATGCACAATATGTGCTTTATAAGTACTAATAAGCAGCCAATATGTTAATAATAGGCATGCTAATAATCAACTAGTTAATGCTGCAGTCTGTAAGTTTTGCCTCTTTGTCGCCATCTCTTTTTGAAAACCTGCAATTGCAGCTATTTGCGGAATTATCTTCCTTGCGTGGGTTGTGCACCGGCACGGCTCTAGCGCGGATTAATCTAATGTGTGGCTGTCAGTCACTGCACAGGTGTGGATACTGCACTTTGTATTCACTGCTTCTACATCTTGAAAGTATGACCCAAATAAGAGTTTTCACTGGAGAATGTCATCTGAACAAGTAAGTAACAACTGCCCAAATAAAGAATAAATAATATTATTGATATCATCATCGTTCAATAAAATAACATTTATTTGAAACAGAAATCTTTTGTAGAGGGAGAGTGAAAGAAAGTGGGAAATGAAAAAAAGTGAAGATCTATCTATCTATCTAATCACCAAATCAGCATATTAGAATAATTTCTGAAGGATCATGTGACACTGAAGACTGGAGTAATGGCTGCTGAAAATTCTGCTTTACATCCTAAGTCTAAAAGACATTTTAAAATATATTAAAATGGTAAACAGTTTTTTTTTATTGTATTAATATTTCACAATATTATGGTTTTCACTGTATTTTTGATCATCTAAATGCAGCCTTTGTGAGCATAAGAAACTTTGGTCACTTTATTTTAAGGTCCAATTCTCGCTATTAACAAACCATTAACTATGACTTTTGCCTCAATAAACTACTAATTTGCTGCTTATTAATAGTTAGTAAGGTAGTTGTTAAGTTTAGGTATTGGGTAGTTTTAAGGATGTAGAAAATGTTCATGCACAATATGTGCTTTATAAGTACTAATAAGCAGCCAATATGTTAATAATAGGCATGCTAATAATCAACTAGTTAATGCTGCAGTCCGTAAGTTTTGCCTCTTTGTCGCCATCTCTGTTTGAAAACCTGCAATTGCAGCTATTTGCGGAATTATCTTCCTTGCGTGGGTTGTGCACCGGCACGGCTCTAGCGCGGATTAATCTAATGTGTGGCTGTCAGTCACTGCACAGGTGTGGATACTGCACTTTGTATTCACTGCTTCTACATCTTGAAAGTATGACCCAAATAAGAGTTTTCACTGGAGAATGTCATCTGAACAAGTAAGTAACAACTGCCACTTTTGTTCTGATCAACTGAGGAAAAGCATTACAATTAATTGTGCTATCAATGGTGATTAAATCTAATGATCGGTTAGCTCATATCACATCAAACCATGCCAGTTATTATTACTGTTATACTTTGTTTTCAAATTCAATCCGCCATTTATTCCAGCTGCTGTGAGAAAAGGCTATAAACGATCCATCACCTGCAGCATCCTCACGTGTGATATAGCATACTAGCTGGGACAACTTCTTTATGTTTACAGACGTGACGTAATGACGCAGCGCCATGCTCGAATTTCCTGCGAAAGCCTACCTGTACCCAGGGGCGTAGCCATCATTTCAGAAGTGAGGGGGACAGAAATGTTATATATATATATATATATATATACAGTGGGTACGGAAAGTA
>NW_015659384.1:374998-375755 GCF_001515625.1 Sinocyclocheilus rhinocerous
CGAATAAAACATCAGATCATGCACAGACTATCCTGTCTATTTGAATTTAAATATATATTTATTCACACCGGCTCTTGAAAACCTCTATGTGAACACACTTGCCCGAAAAAGTGCGGGGGACGAATTTACGTGTATCAAAAGTGGGGGGGACACGTCCCCCACGTAATCTATGCCCCAGCCTGTACCACTCAAATTAGAAAACTTTATTAAGCTTACCGTTGTGAATCGAGCTAAAGTAAGGCGATAGTTTTGAATACTGGCTGGTTATGTACTTGCTCAAAAATTGATTTTGGATAATTTTTAAAGGGGGCATAGGATGCTACATGCACTTTTTGAAGCTGTTTGAACTTACTGTTTTGCTGTACTTTGGATCAAATAAATGCAGGTTTGGTGAACAGAAGAGACTTCTTTAAAAAACATTAACAATCTTACTGTTCAAAAACTTTTGACTAGTAAGTGTATAGGCAACTTTAATTTTTCTCTAATTTCTAGCTTTTGATTGGCTTAGAAATCAGATAACTGCTGGACAATAACCAATAATAATGATTTGTTTATATATTACAAACACTTTTTTTTATCACATAATAAGGCAGAATAGTTTATATGCTGTAATAAATGCTATGTCAATTAGCACTGCATTGTTCATATACTTTATTTATTACCTAGAGATGACTTGACAAACACAAATAAACCATATATTGTCGCAATCATATGTTTAATGTCTTCATGTTTCCAAACGTTTCTGTTTTCTGTGAAA
>NW_015659384.1:376696-391636 GCF_001515625.1 Sinocyclocheilus rhinocerous
GTAGGAGCTAATTTGGTTCTCGAAAAAGGCAGTCCGGTACTAAAATCGCACCCAGTTCCAGCGGTGCGAAAACGCCAAAAAGTGGGTAGTTCCACAATTAGTTCTGGTACTATGAAAAGGTTCCCGCGGTGCGAAAGGCCCTAATGACTCCTAAGCGATTGAGGTGTTCTGTTGTTGGATGTAATAATGAACACAGGAGTCTTCATTTACTCCCGACATCTGAGCCGCTGAAATCGCAGTGGATTATTTAGTTTCTGAAGGGAATGCACCCCCGATCTACATAAATGCGTCTATGTTGGAAAATGGCCATCCTATGACCCCTTTAAACAAAAAAGTTACAGACTGCAGCTTTAATAGTGAGAATTGGTACCTATACTAAAGTGTTACCGAACATTTAAATATAGTTCCAAACTTTAAATTATGAAATAAATATTAAGTATATATGTATATACAATACATTACTTACCACTTTGTTATTACTTATTGTATTATTTAAAGCTGCACTTAGTATTTTTATATTTAATTGAAATCTTAATTGATTTTGGGTTTATAAAAAGTAAAAAGCATCCCACAACTGATCACATTCTACATGGCCTATCCTTACAAAACAGAAACAGAGAAACAAGTATCTCTGACCATGACCTCCCAGCTTTCATGCTGCCTTGCTTATAATACACAGAAACTGACTGTGACACATCCCCACTGTCTGTCTGTCTGTCTGTTTGTCTCCTCCCTCCCACACACATGTGTTTATAACTGCACACGTATAAACCCATTATGTAAGAACCTCCCTCTCTCTCCCCACATTTCCTCAGCTCCACTCACAAGGGTCAAGTGAGGACATGCAGTGAAAGAAAGAGGGAAATGGGGCCTCCAAATCTTCTGCTTACCTCTACACCGCAAAAAAATCACTTCATCTAAAAGTAATTTTCCCTTGTTTTCCAGTAAAAATATTAAAACATCCTTAAAACAAGTGATACTTGATAAGGAAATTTACACAAACAATAATAATACTCTTATATTTATAGACTATATGATAATAACAACATTTTGTGAGGTTTATGCCTTGAATGTGTTTTTTATGTAGTATTATTGGAAAACAGGATAAAAATACTGCTGAATAAAATAAAAAATAAATGCTGAAAAATAATTTTAATAATAATTTTTTCTCTCCATTTTAAGAAGCAAAGGGAACATGATGAGTCATATTCTGAGAGTAGAATGTGTTTCAGAGGTGTGCTTTCCGTGGGAGATTTCAAAAGAGGATAAAAACAATAAAGATGCCACTTACTAGGGCTTAGACTGCTGGAGAGGTGAAGTTTTTCTGCACACTCAAATAGAAATACAAGCTTAATTTGAACAAAATATGAATAAAACTGCATGACAACACTGGGAATCCTATAAAACCAGTCCCGTCTCCACTTTTAGAAGCACTTCCTGACCCTCAGAGTGTTTATGAATGGCTGTATGGGAATATTCTGAACAGTAAGAAGCTTAGGCGCAACGGGGGGCCGAGGCAAGGGGGGAACATGTAGGGATGTTGAGAGGCAGACGGACTGCGGGAGGAGGTCTTGGGACTGGGTCAAGCCTTTGGGGATGCAAAAGCTGTTACACGAGGAAGGGAAGACTGTGGACAGTGTCAGGTTACGTCATTCCTGCATGCACTGGGTTATGCCTCTTATATAATATGAAGGGAAAGAGAGAAAAAGGACTTAGTATGGAGTGTTGTTCTCTTTCTGATTCTCATTCTTAAATCTGCTTAGTGCATCTTTCATTGGTTTATGAGAAATGCATTTAATGTGTGTTCACATTCACTCTGAAGCACTCAGTAATTGGTGCTGATTTATTATACAAGTAAACCAGAGCCTACTGGACCGCATGCATGATCAGGAAGAATTAAAACAGGAATCATCCACGTGCTTTGCTTCATAGATGCTTGACCATGACACTTCTGAAATGATCTTTTGGGATAAACCAGTATTTGAATCCAAAACTAGGTTTCAGTGAAAGTACATGGCAAGTTCTTCTGTTGCTTACTGTAACAGTCTGCTCTAAAAGTGGATGTGAGGACATACCAGCTTCATAAACCCCTTAAGCTGAAAAATACCTTTCGTAATAATTGTACGGGTATTAGCACTAAGGGTTTTCTTAGCTTAAGCGGTTTATTGCAACTGACTGCTGATCTTGGGAAGAGTCTGAAATCAGGACTTGGAAGGCAAAGCCTGTTTGCATTTCCCAGAATATTAGTTTGATGTTAGTGCCATCTAGTGGTTGCATTAGGGATCTTCTGTGCTGAGAATACATACACTTCAACAAACGATTAGTATTTAGTTGGTCTTTTTTTTTTATTTTTTTACTTATTTTCCATTAAAAAATATCTCTTATTCCTTAAATCAAGATAAATTTACATTATCATTTAGCAGACACTTTTATCCAAAGCGACTTACAAATGAGGAACATGACCAACTTGAAAACAAGTCTAAAAGAGAGGTTCATCCAAAAATGTATTCCAAACCTTTTTCTTTCTTCTGTGGAACATAAAATAAGCTATTCTGAGAAATGTCTCAGAGGGTTTGTCCATGCAGTGAAAGTGAGTGGTAACCAAACCTGTTTGATTCCCACCATTATTCAAAGTATCTTCTGTTGTGTTTGGCAGAAGAAAGAATATTATAAAGGTGAATAAATGATGACAAGATTTTCATTTTTGGGTAAACTACCTCTTTGATGTCTTTGTCTCGTTTCAAGGATTTTTACATATTAGATATAATAATAATAATAAAGTATATATATTTAGACATATTTTAAGTGTTAGCAGACTGAATTGCTATAAAAAGGATTGAAAGTTTAATTAAGCTTTAATTTAAGATCAGATTTGTTGGTAGAAAAAACTGATACAATGAAGTTTGTTTAACTTAAATTGACATATTAAGCAAATAACGTAAATATAAAGAGCTTCATTTGCTCAAACATGGCAGCAGGTCACAACATGGATTAATCTTGCTAATTTATACTAACCTTAACTCTTTTAAAAGGTTTTGAATGATAAACACAAATATTCTGATTTTTAAGCCACAGTTTGCATGGCCGTGTCATTTTATTGGCAAAAACAAAACAGATTCCTCAACATACAACAAGATACGTGTCCCAGAAGACTGATTGTAGTGAAATCAAAGGTAAACAAACACTTCTACATAAAAAGCAATGGAAAACCACCAGTCAAGCGGTAGAAATACAATTTACAAAATCTAATGCGGTTGTGACTAACACTGTGCAAAAAATAAAAATGAAGAGCAAAATTATTATTAATATTTAATATAATAATACCATATTTGAAACTTTTATTCAGTGTGCCATGCCCGTCTCTTAATCGGCATGCTGTCACATACATGCTCTCGGTCTCCGTCTTCACTCCGGGGTCTCACTGGCAAGGCCACAGTGCTGTGAGATCCAGGTAACCTCTGAGCAGTGTCAGCAGAATGGCAGGTGACTGAATTCCAGGCCCTGCGTCTTGGGACACCCCATTTTCTCAGGTTTGGGCTGTTCATGCTTCCATCCAGTGCAGAAAGTATTCTCTTACCTAACTGAGCAGCAGGCCCCATCAGGGAGGACTCTGAGTGTGTAGCACGGCAATGTGGAAGGGTATTAATGACACCTTGAAGAGAAGCTGGAGTGTGGTTACATTCCAAAACAGAGGTAGATGGATGTCGAGGAAGCGGTGGCAGCTTTGGTGTTGGATCACATCCCTCGAAGGTCACCTGCTGAGGCTGAGACTTTCTTCTCTGGTAAATTCTGCTCTGGATCTGCTGAAGTTGGAGCTCAAAGTTATAGACTTCTTCGGTCAGCTGGTTGACGCGGTCGAAACCAGCCATGAGGCTGTCAACACAGGGCACCAGGCGGTCCACATAATGGTGGAAGTCAAAACACCCTGAAATGACAGATGAATTGGAGGCCAAAGAAGAGGCAGATGATACCTGGCGAGGACCGATGGGACTGAGCGGGACAGAGCAGTTGGAGGCTTCAGAGCCCTGGGAGGATCTAGAGGGTGGAGGAACCATTCCCTCAAACTTGACTCTGTGCCTAAACTACATCGGATATAAAAAGGAATAGGTTTGTTTTTATATATATAATATAAATATATATATATGTATAAAATAATATATACATATATATACATATATATAATGTCCATATCTTCCATGTCTTCCGTTGATTTTTCACAGGTGTTTTACCCATATTTTGAAATATGCATCGCATTATATTGTGTATTAGAGTTAAAGGTGATGTCCGTAAACTTCCAAAGTTTTGGGTCCGTGATTTTTTTAATGTTTTGTAAGAAGTGCTCACCAAGGCTGCATTTATTTGATCAAAAATACAGTAAAACCGTAATATTAAAATAACTGTTTTCTATTTTAATATATTTTAAAATGTAATTTATTCCTATGATTGCAAAACTGCCATTACTTCAGTGTCACACAATCCTTCAGAATTAAATAATATGCTGATTTGGTGCTCAAGACACATTTCTCATTATTATCAATGTTGGAAAGTTTTTGAATGCTTAATATTTTTATAACTGTCACTTTTGATCAATATAATGCATCCTTGCCAAATAAAATTATTTTACCCAAACTTTTGTGTGGTATTGTAAATATCCGGCTGTTTGTTACATGCACTACCGTACATGTCCCATTCAAAAGTTATATTTTTTTAATGTCATTTTTTTATAAATATGATTTATATAAATATGATTTATATTTTATAATTTTATAATTAATTTTGATTTATTTATCAATTTATATATCTTTTTTCTAATTATCTCTAGTCGAGTCACTTTGGATTAAAGTGTCGACTGAATAAATACATGTAAAACTAAATGTCAATGAACCCAAATGTCCTGTGTTACTCTCCCTGAGGAAAGCATGGTCCGAAATGTGTTGGAGAGTTTGTCGATTTTTATTTTTATGTAGCCATCTGATAATAAAGGCTTTTTAATCTGAAAGAGTGCCATAGTCATCCTAAAATTTTCTTTGATGGACTGTTTCAAACCCTAGACCAGAGAGCACCTTGACCTTACAGTTTTCCCAGAGATGCACTCTCTACTATTGAACTTTGTTTGAACACAAATGTCCCTCTATAAAACATGCTTATTGCCTTTCATAGATAAAAAAAGGAAAATTGGGGTGGGTGGATTATATATAATAGTCAGACATGGTATTTTTACCTCTTTGGTCTTGCTAAGCCCCATCCATAGCTTGAGGCGTTTAATGAGGAACTGTACCATCTCATAGTCCTGCGGCTCCATGGATGGTCTGTAAATGTCTGCCTGTACCATTCGGTATGTTCGAATCAATACAGCAGCACATAGGCGCCCCAGTACCCAAAATCCAATGCCCACGGCAGACAGGCAGTAGAGAGGTCCCACCACAGGATGATGCTCACAAAGTCGACGCAACCCCATGTGCCCCCTTAACAAACACAGCAGAGAGGAACTGGCCTGCCCTAAGGTCCTAAAGCCCTCTACTGAACCTGAGAAGAGCTGAAAGAGATGGAGAGAATGACTTGAGCTGCATGTGAGAAGCAAAAAAAGATTTAAAGGGGTCATGTGATGCTATTTCAATTTTTCCTTTCTCTTTGGAGTGTTACAAGCTCTTGGTGCAGACCAACATATGACCCCTTTAAAAAAAAAATACAATGCAATGTCAAATGAAAAAATGAAAAAAAAAAAACATTCTACCATGATGCCTGTGTGAGAGAATAGAAGCAACAGGAGGAGCAGCAGGAACACCACGCCACAGATCTGAGGGAATACTTGTCGAATAACCCGTCCTATCACCAACCATCGCCTAACAAACCGCAGGATCCCCACCATCTGTAAAAACATACCTCTCAAGTCCTGCACTACACTTTGACTGACAAACAGATTGTTTCATAACAGAGCTTGACTTCAACAGAATAAATTTCATTGCAGTGCTTGCAAGGTACTTTAAGTATAACATTTCCGCAATTAATTCAACTCAAAAATTACAGATGACTTTCAATTTTTGCTTTGTAGATAATTTCTTAAGTCACAGGTGTCCTAAAATATATATCGTCTTTATAAATGTTTTACTTTATAAGAAATGCAAGCTTATGTTCTAAAATCTCCCATGAACTTCTAATGCTGCTGAAGTGAAGTGTCATAATAATATTTGCATGCTAAATTGTGATTGGTCACAAATTGTGATGTAGTTCATTTTTTTATGTTATATGCATAATGCTGTTAATGTCTTTCCCATTTTCTTTCTATATTTACAGTATGTTATTTACATTTTTGTATTGTATTTATTTGATTACAAGCTTTGCTAAAGTTGTAATGTAAAGGAAGTAGTGACAGATCTATTCTTCTATATTGTGAGGTACATCCGAGTAAAACTGATCACTGAAAAAAAATGTAGTGCCGGGACTTCAATGCATTATTTGTTAATTTCAATGGAGGCAGGTCTGAATGTGAGCTTGAGGTCAAATTTAAAAAAGGGGTGAGGTTTCACCAGAGAGAAGTATGTTGTTTCATCAAAAGATCCAGTTATTTCATTTTGAATAAAATTACATAAAAAAATAAATATAGGAAAGAATAAATCAATAACATGCATTTAAGATCACTACCATCCACTTAGAAAACAGATCATGCCAATATTTTGTATGCTATTTTTGCAGCATGTACTGGCATTTCATTTAGGAATGCAAATTTAGTTTAAAAAAAATCCTTTGCTTTAGGGCTAATACCTTTAGAACCAAGAGGGTTAATAAAATTGCTGAGAGCTGATTGGACTTTCTGGCCAGTGTGGCAGCACTATGGAAGTCAGCAAAGCAGGAGGGCCTGGAGCAATGTCTGGAGATGAAGGCTGCAGTCGTGTAGAGGAAATACAGATGAAGAACAGCTGCTGCTAGCGTCAGAAGAGCTAACAATGGCTGAAACCAGCGCCAGGCTTGCCTCAGGTATTGACTTGGCTTTCTGATCAAGGCCCATACTTCAGCACTCACAAAGCACAGGGCAAACAGCAGTAGCAGAACCTAGTAAGAAGACAGCTGTTAATAGAGTCGCAGTCCTGTAGAAGTCCACAAGAAGACCACAGATCCAACTTTTTAAGATTCTGTTCAAACTGAATCTGAACTAGGAGAATCAGTACCGTCAATGTGACGTGTAAGTCTGGACCAGATAATGGAGAGACGTGTAAAGGCTGGATGGAAATGAAAGAAAGGATTCTGCCTGTCTGTGTTTGATCCAGGAGAATAGAGACCGGTGCCAAGACGCCTGTCTGTTTATGATAGTGAGTGAACTCAATCAATACTGCCTTTGTCCTGTCACAGAAAACATAAGAATCAAAAATCATTCAGCTGATGAGCATGCTGGGTCTCTGGTACTAATAACTCTATATAACTTCCATACTTACAGCATGCATTCAGAAAGGTCCTAAATACAAGTCTGGACATTTAGAGAACAAGGTTTTATTCTGTAGTGCTAGTTTGTGTATAATGGCGTGACATCATACCCTGTTGTCATCCACTTTGTTGTCTGTAAGCCCGACAGGATCCGACGTGTGAATTCACTGTTGTTCCCAAGCACTACTTCCTCTGTCTGACTGAATGCACATGATGCACTCTCAGTCCTCGGCCTTGAGAGAGGACATTGTGATTATATGCCAGAAGACAAATGCACTAAGGAAAACGTTGTTATATTCTCAGCTTTTCAGGCTGCATGACAACTTATTCACACACTAAAAGTCTTTATCTTTGTGTCCTGATATCTCTCACCATGTTGAAAGTGCTGCAGTGTTCTTGCTGTGTGTTGAGGAGCTCTGGTGTACAGGGTTGGCATGTGATGAAACATTAGCAGTCAGCATCAAAGGAAGTCGACCAGATTGGAACTTATCTCTGATGTCTTGACTGCAGACTTTGAGGAGGGAAAAATCAAATTCTATATTTATATATAGTTTTAGTAAATTCTCAAAAAGCTAAATTTGACCTAACAACGTAAGTCCTTACAGTCTTGAAAATGAACTTTCTGCAGTCTTGCAGGGCCAGTTAAAGAAAGAGAAGGGTTTTCAAACAGGTGTGATATTAATCTCTCATCTACCCACTGTTCTGCATCCATCCATCTATGAGAAAAACAATTTTGAAATAAAATTACTTTCACTGATTCACGACAAGTTGAAATTCATTTTGTTAGTTTTATCCATTTTTAGAATATATATTCTTCCATTCTTTGTGCCCTTGTTTTGTAATGCAGACTCTTATTTTGTAGTAGTTTTGCTTGGTTCCTGTTCCAGTTTCCTCATTTCCCTTAGCCTGATGGTTGCTGGATGTGTCCAGTTAGTCTAGTTAACCCCTGTGTATATAAGCCCTCATGTTTCCTGTGTTCATTGTCTGGTTTTGTCATGCATGTTTCACCAACATGCTCTTCTCACAGTCTTTTGTTCTGTTTTTTTTTTTTTAGTTATCTTGTACTTTTGTTGTTATTATAATAAACTTTGCATCTCTAACTAATGCAATCTCTTTTTCTAACCAATTTTCAAGCCATTTATATGGTCTCTCAGACTTCAAAATTAAGCAGCATTACTAAACTAAAGTCACATTTCTGAATTGCATTTAAAGTTTTGATTAGGTCGGAGGAACATATTTAAAAGAGACACCAACACCAAATTATTTTTACACAAATCTCTGGGGTCTCTAGGACCTCAGAGTCAGTTTCAGCAGAACATGAGTTACTGGGGGAAGTGAATGTAAAGAGTCTGACTTACCCTGATAATGCAGTGAGACTGGGCTGACCTGGTAAAGCCCTGATCAGTGTGTGTTTAATAGCCGAGTGAAGCCGTCTGCTGTTAGCCTCATGAACATATTCCTGGTAGTTCACCATCAGAACCACCAACAGGAAGAGCATATAGACTAAGCAGCTCTGATTATCAGCGTAAAACATGAAACAAAAGACCATTAAAATTAATATTAATATGCATTAGAGTCAGAATGCAGGAGAAATCCAGCTGTTATAGGTCTCTGAGGACTAAATGAGTGCTGAATGGATTCATCTGTGGGTCTGAGCTCACCCTCATTAAGGCTCTAAGTGTTCTCAGCTTCCGTGCTTCCTCTTTAGCCTGCAGCAGGCCGTATCCACAAAGAGGATGCACCTTATCCCCCAGATCCTCCTCTCTCCTTCTGACTTCTGTCTCCTGAGCCAAACGGTTCTCCACCTCTGGGTCTACTGGTTTCACCACAGCAGCCAGATATAGTGCCTGAATACATACCTGCAGAAAAATATCAGAACATAAACATCTACATCTTTCAATTTCTTTTAATCTAAGAAACAGTGCAAAATACGTTTATAACTCACTGCAAATGGTTCCAACAGCAAGGCAGAAGTGAGGAAGGCTGACAGGGCAGACACCAGCCACATGAGAACCACAGAGCTGGAAAACCTGCTTCCATATAGTCCCACCAGAGCCAGGCTTGTTCCCAGCAAAACAGCCACCAGCAGATAAACCATACGCAGAACCCATGATGGAAGAAACAAGCCAGGTACACCACGAACAACACCTGAAGAACAGCCCATACAGAGGTTCACACACAGACAAAACAATTAAAATGATACACATTTTGTGATATTTAGTTTTTCTCTCTCTCTCAATATGTATACACTACTGTTCAAACTCAACTGTTGTGGTAAGTAATTTTTTAAAAATTAATATTAATACTTGGTCTAATACTAAATTGGCCAAATGTGACAGTAAAGACAAAACAAAATTAAATTAAATTAAATTAAATAAATACAAAATAATTTTTTTTAATAAATGCTGTTCTTTTGAACTTTCTATTCTTCAAAGACAATATATACCATTATAAATATAAATATAAATATATACCAAAATATAATAATAAGAAATGTTTCTTGAGCATGAAGTCGGCATATTAGAATGATTTCTGAAGGATCATGTGACACTGAAGACTGGAGTTATGGATGCTGAAAATTCAGCCATCACAAAAATAAATTACATTTTAAAATACTTTAAGATAGAAAACAGTTATTTTAAGTTGTAATAATTTACAATATTGCTGTTTTTACTGTATTTTTATCAAATAAGTGCAGCATTGGTGAGCATATGCGACTTTCATAAACATTAACAAAAATACATCTTACCGACCCCAAACTTTTGGTATTGTGATCAGGAAATGACCACATGTTCACTCATGGTCACACGTTTAATTTGCACGTGTTGTAGCATGTCTTACCACCTTTCAATATCTCAATTGAAAATATCAATTCTCTCCCTGTGTATGGTGTGCGCTCACCAATGCGTGTGTTGGAGATGGTGCTTATAGAGTCGGGTGGGAGACTAGGGAGAAATGTGCTGGCATCACTGAGCACTGAGAGTGAGGAGGAGGACTTGTGAAAGCCAGGTTCAGATGTAGGCGTATCCACACTCAGATCAGACCACTCACTACACAAGCTGTCCTGGCTGAAAAAGAAATGTATGTAAATCACGCATCCTGGTTAAACTGTGCGTGGGTCAGTGTGAAACGTTCAGTACAGAACTCACATGTCAGACAGGATGGTGTCGTTGGGTGTGAAATGGCCACTGTCAGATGCTTCTGGCTCCAAGGAAAGTGTGTTTGAGGGATCCAGGTCTGCAGTTATAGTGCTAAGATCTTCCTCTAAAAAAGAGCAAATGGTTCCATATAAGAAATAATTCACCTAAAAACTAAACAATTCTGTAATCGATTACTCACCCTCATGTTGTTCCAAATCTGTATGATTTTTTTTCTTCTGAAAACATAAAATATAGTGAACAAGTTGTATAGATGATTTTTAGGGTGCACTTTTGTCCTTTTGGATTTTGACAGCCCCAGTTCTTATTCACTTTTATTATATGGAAAAGAGCACAACAAATATTTTGTGTTCCACAGAAATTCATACAGGTTTGGAACAACGTGAGGGTGAGTAAATAATGACAGAATCTTTCATTCCAGAGAGTGATTGTGCTTCTTCAAACCTGAAGACTTGATTGGCTCTAAGGTGTTGTGGTCAGAGGTCGGAGTTGACAAATATAGTTGTAGAATGGCTTTTTTTCTCTTCAGAAGGTGACTGGTTCCTGTCAGCTCAGACAGGCCAAAGATACTGTCACATGATGGCCACTGATCCATTCTGTAAAATGTGTAAAATAACACTGTATATTTACATAAACCGTTTAAAGGGATGTAGTACTGCAATTTCACGTAGAATAGACTTGGTACCGGTCATTCCTGGGATCTGGAGTATTCCAGAACTCTGAATCTAGTTTCTGCAGGGAATTCTTTGAGGGGGAAAAAAGATGCAGAGAGAATATGCAGTAAATGTATTCATTTAGGAAATTATGCTTGATGACTCTCTATAAAACCAATTAATTAAACATGGGAATGGACTTTCTCTCACAGTGAAAGGAGATGGTCCATCATAGATGGAAGAGTCAGGGCCTGTCGGCAGTGACAGAAAAGATGAACAGGAGAGATCTGGGTGACTGAGGAAAACATCCATCTCCACAGTATGAGACACAGGAGAGGGAGGCAGAGATACCGCCAATGTCACCTTCAACACAATCCATAGCATTGCACTATGAGTGTGGGTTTTTCATGTATGCACTCTACCACTCAAAAGTTTGGGGTCATTAAGACTAAGAAATTAACACTTTTATTAAGCATGTATTGAATTAATCAAAAGTGACAGCAAAGACATTTATAATGTCGCAAAAGATCTCTATTTCAAATAATATCACGATTTCCACAAAAATATTAAGCAGCACTGTTTTCATCTGTGACAGTAATAGGAAGTGTTTCTTGAGCACCAAATCAGCATATTACAATGATTTCTGAAGGATTGTGTGACACTGAAGACTGGAGTAATGGCTGCTGAAAATGCAGCTTTGCCATCACAGAAATAAATGACATATTAAAATAGATTAAAATAGAATTTTTTTTTCACAATATTTCACAATATAACTATTTTTGATCAAAATAAATGCAGCCTTGGTGAGCAAACAGACGCTTTTCAAAATCATAAAAAAAAATCTTACCAACCCCAAACTTTTGAACGGTAGTTTAACTTAAAATATAATATCTACAGTATGGTTTCAGAAGGGATTATGTAGACTGACATATATACCTTGCTTTTGGTGTTTTGGAAGAGAAATCTGAGAATGGTTTGGAGAGGGAACATCAAAGCTGCAACTGTTATTCCAACCAGAATGTTCTCTGCATTCATCACCATCTGGGTAGAGACCGGGCCGCTGCAGTCGAAACAGTAACAAATGTGAAGAATGTGAAACCCATTTGTTTTGAGAGGAATGAGAGGAAATTCATTAATTTGTTTAGTGATGAATATTATTCTCCTGTGCCATTAATCAATAGCGAAGACTTCTGTAGCTCAGAGAAAAACAGAAATAGCTTTGTTTTACAAGATGTAATTACCTGCACCTACACTGTAAGCTATGCAAGCTCAATCTGTTATCCATGCCTTTTGAAGGTCAAGTCTATTACCTGCTGCCCTTTCTGCCCACGGCTCCATACCAAACTGCCCCAGCTGCCAGATAGAGATGTAATAAGAGGGCGCAGCAGGTGACCCTCTGGGCTCGGCTAAAGCGGCTGTGGGCCGGCCGTTCCCATAATGAAATCCAGAGATGGTGCTCTCGAAGGCCAAACAGTAACTGGGAATGTAGGATCCTCTTAAACTGCTGCAGCTCCTGAGGACCTACAAGGATCACAAGGTTATGAAAAGCAAATATGATTTACGCTGCACTGCATGTGTATACTTACAAGACGCTAAAATAATTTTCTCCACCCTTCCAGAGTTCTTCTCATTCTCCACAGATAACCAGTCTTCTACCAAGAAGAAGAACATGTTGTCTGTCTGTATGTCCCAGACTATCACATGTTTTAGGTACCAGGATGGGTCTAGGCCTGGAAAATAGAGCATTGTTTGTGAGTATTTGTTATTTTAGAAAGAAAGAAAGAAGCTATTCACAGCCACTGACCTGTGTTGTCATGCCAGATGCGTACTTTCCAGATCTCTCCGAGATTGGCATCTGTTTCAACTTGGAAGTCATCCACGCTATTCCTCTGGAAAGCTCCTTCTCTTTGAAGGTGACGTGAACCACTTTTATTCAGGCCATACAGGCTAATGCCAACATGTGCAGTGGTACCTGATGAATTCAAATGTTTGTTGAGTTTTATGAGGTCGATGAATAATTTTAGCATGTACATTAAAGGTTCTACTCACCAGACCCTTTTTTCCAGCCTGTTTTGACAAGAACCCTGTACTTGTAGTGACCTTTCTGACCACACAGAGGAACCCAGCTAAGACGTAGACTTTCCAGGTGATCCAGTTTGTGAGCGATAAGACCAACCAGCAGATAAATTAACAGCAAGACTCCACAAACTATTCCCACCACCACATTCCTCACTGGCTCCTCTGACTGGTGACACAAATAATGTTCATCACTGATTTGTCAGGGTTGTCATGTTTACATACAGTATTGTTAAAACATTTGGGGTCTGTAAGTTTTTTTTTTATTATTGTTTTTGAAAGAAGTCTCATATATTCACCAGGTTGCATTTGTATGATCAAAATTACAGTAAAAACAGTAATATTGTGAAATATTATTATAATTTAAAATAACATTTTTTCAATTTTAATATATTGTGAAAAGTACTTTTTCAACACTGACACCCACTGACCATTACAATCATTTAATTATATAAATTAAATAAAAAATTAAATAATGTAATACACACTACCGTTAAAAGGTTTAGGGTTAATAAGATTTTTTAAATGTTGTTTAAAGAAGTCACTCACCACAGCTGTATTTATTAGATCAAAACTAAATATAAAAAAATATGAAATATTACAATAAAAAAACAAATGTTTTCTATTTTAATAGATATTAAAATGTAATTTATTTCTGATGGCAACGTCTTCAGTGTCACATGATCCTTCAGAAATCATTGTAATTAATATTTTATTAATTACAATTATTTAATTAATCATTGTATTAATAAAAAGTGAAAAGAACTTAATTTATATGAAATGGAAACTTTTTGTAACAATCTAAAAGTCTTGTCACTTTTGATCAATTTCATGCATCCTTGCTGAATAAAAGTATTAATTTCTTTTGAACTTTTAAATAGTAGTGTATATTCCCTTTAATGGTGAAATTATGTTATATCTTTAAACATAATGGCATACAGGTGGCAGCAGTAGAAGTGCTTCAGGATGGATGAAGAGGCTGGCTCCAAACATAGTGAGGTGATGTGTGAGGCAGTGGGCAGTATGGGGGCTGCTGCCACTCAGAGGACTCAAGCCATCACTGCTCCAGCGCCTCTCATCAACACTGAAGAACCGGCACAGCATGCTGAACACACACACTGAGACGGACACGTCCACACCGCTGACGCTACCATTCAGCTTCACAAACAGGTCTTTGGCAGAGCCATTCAGGCTGCAGTTTACAGACACAATGAAACACAGTTAGTTTCATTTAGACTAACGCAATATTGATCATCACTATTTTCAATGAAATGAATTAAGGAAAGAACAGGAAGAACTTACATCGGTGTAAGGAAGATGGTGTGCTCCAGTGATGGAGTCCCAGCTGAAAGAGAGAGACTGAGTTCCTCAGAATGAGTGTGTTCAGACAGTGGATGAACTGGTTGGTCATCTACAGAGATCCATACTAGTCCAGAGGCTTCCTCACCAGCTCCTGCTCCACAATACATAACACAGGTTTATCTTTTCTAACATTATAAATGTCTTTAGTGTTACTTTTGATGATTTTAATGCATCTTTGCTAAATAGAAGTTTAAAAATATATACTTTTAAATGGTAATATAAAATAATAAAATATAATGAACACTGCTACATGTTATTATATTATATTATAT
>NW_015659384.1:391649-403786 GCF_001515625.1 Sinocyclocheilus rhinocerous
TATATTAATTATATTATATTATATTATATTATATTATATTATATTATATTATATTATACTGAAAACTAAAGATGCACTGGCTAGTGTATATTACCTGGAATGAGACTGAAGTTTAAGGCAACATAGAGGCCAGTCTGAGGATCTTTGTCCATTGCTTTGACTGTAAAATTTACATTTCCCTTGGGTGGCAGAGTAAATGTTTTCCATAGTAACCTCTCATCTTCCATCTCTTGTACTTTTTTGTGTAAAGTAAATTGTATCGCAGTGTCTAGTGTCAGGTTGGCGATTGAAATGGGCTGTCCCTGTGGTGTAGCAAACTCCATGGCTGCAAGTGTGGTTGATATAGCAGGTTCTGCAGCTGGAATAAATGGGTTTTCTTCACCCTCCATTTGCAGAAGGATCTGCAGGACCTCTTGTTTTTCCTCCTTTAGTTGAGAGCTCAGTGCTAATGGGATGTGAAACTGGCAGTGGCTAAGGGGATTTGTGCACAGGAGGTCTTTAGTAGGGTCACCCCGTACACCCACCGCAGTGATCTTAGGAACAGCGAGAGAGAGAGCTTCTTCTCCACTCATCCGCGACCGCATTAATGAACGCATGAGCTCTAAAATCTGGCCCAGTGCTGATACAGCTGTCTCTGATGTATCCACATGCTTGAGGCCTGAATTGTTCCTCTGCCTCTGATCAGCAGTCAGTGTGCTGCCTGCAGTGAAAATGGAAGGATGGTTAAGCCACGGTTCATTTTCAACTTCAGAGTGAACCTCTGTTATCATACTGAATATGAATTCTGCTGAACGTAGTTACTTAAAACAGCCAGAATGTTCCTGCCGGTGTCTGTGGGGTTGATGTCACCCTGTCCTGTTTGTTCTCTTATCACTTTGATCATCTTCTCTGTGACCTTCAGCACCTTTGCACGGCAGCCGTTGCACTGCACTTCAGAAGGAACCACCTGCAGACAGGAAAGTACATTTTACAGTTAAGCATTTGCATTCGCAACATCACATGTGACAATAATTTGATCTTAGGTAGCACTCCTCATTATGCACAGCAGGCAATCTGTATTCAGTGACAGGCCTCAGCTTCTCGTATCACATTATACTGGATCTCTAAAATGCTGACATACTTTGTGTCAGGCTATGTTTCATGTTGATTAATGCTATATTGTCCATAAGCTTTAATAGTTAAAAGCCTTACTGTAGACTGGGCCAAAGCTGAGCTGATCAGAGCCGCATCCTGCAAGGAGGAGACCGGCAGAGACGCTAGAGCCTGAATGACATTTCCACGTATCTGAATCCTGTCCTCCAACTCTTCAGCATTTATGGATGCTAGCTGTGGAAGTGGTTGATTTTGATTCAGAAACACATTTTCTAACAAAATAGGTGGAGAATCACAGAAACTCAAGTATCATGTATTTTATGACAGATGTATTGGACTGACACCTCGTGGTGTGGATGCAACTACACAAAAAGCAAATATCGTCAATGGCTGATTATCTATCCCTTTAAATTCAGAATTTAAAGGGACAGTTTGCCCAAAATTCAGTCATCATTTAATTGCCCTCATGCATTACAAACCTGTATGACTTTCTTTCTTCTGTGGAACACAAAAGAAGATATTTTGAGGAATATTGGGAACCAAACAACATTGACCCCAAGTGACTTCCACTGTACAGAGGGGAAAAAAAACACTGAGACATTTCTCAAAATATATTCTTTTGTGTTTCACAGAAGAAAGTCATGCAGTTTTGGATGACATCATGATGAGTAAATGATGACAGATTTTTCATTTTTGGGTGAATCCTTTTAAGAACTTGCCCCCCTTTTAGTTCATGAGTTGGAATTTGAATTAAAATAGCTACACCCCACAGGAAGTTGAACTGGAACTGTAGGAGGTGCACTATTACATTACAATTACATTTAAGAGAAGTTCAACAGATAATGGCATTCTGGGAAAATAAAGTGTTCTTCCAGCATTATTTTCCATATACATATCTTATCTAAATACATGAATAAAAACACGTCAACAGAAGTGACATTTCAAACAGATGTATCTGTCTGCCTGTCTTTAAAATTTCTTAATTTAAAATGACACCTACTATGATTCTATGAGTTTATTTGAATTTTAGTTTATTATAATTCTACTTCCTAAAATGAAAATTTGGCATCTGGTTTGCTACCACAAATACAAATGACAACTGAATTGGAATTTTAAAAGCATTCTCATTGAAGTTATGAATTCAGTTTACCATTATGAACATTTCATGTGAGTGTGTTTTTATTATTATTATTATTATTATTATTATCTATTTTATCCATCCAGTATAATACTCTTTTTAATTAGGATGATTCTGAGTACACCTCTTAATAAACATCCAGACAACTGGTTTGTCAGGGCTATCTCAGTTACCTGATTAAGTTGGCTGCTCAGGGCAACAGAATATTGAGTAATGTCCTGAGGGTTGCCTTGTTGGCGCAAGGCCCATAACTCTGACTGGCTCTTATTCCTCAACCACTCTGTTGTACATTGGTCTCTCAGCAGCACTGTCAGGTTCCTGCAGAAAATATCAATTGTAATTTTGGAGCTGTGATTTTTTGTCAAATTTGATCTGACTATATACAACTGCCAAGCAGCTGACTGACTAACTTTCTTGCTGCGATGACTGATGCCCCCATACTGTCCTCGACCAGCACCAGCACGTAAATAACAGATAAGTTTTCCTCTGTGCTCAGTCTACCCAGTGGCACCAGGGAGCTGAACGTGCTCTGAGTGCCTCTGTAAAGGGTAATCAAGGGACATAATGGTCCAAAATTTTCACACTGTGCCACCTGCAGTGAAAATATCAGCTGAGCTGAGTCACTGTCATCATCCATCCACTCTGCCATTGAGAAAAAAATAGCAAAGAATGCATCAATCCGCAGAGCCATTACTTGGGTGAGAAATAAGAGGAGAAGAGAAAAGACACTACCTGAGCAACTGTAAGAGACCATGGTTTCTAGGAAATGAAGTGAGTCGTCGGGTGACAGAGTGCAAATACCCCCGTAGGGAGGATGGTTGGAGACTAAGGTGATGCTTGCCGACCCCCAAAGCCCAGAGGCTGGTTCAGACACGTTGAGAGTAAAGGTGTATTCTTGGCCCTCCATTAGCACCCCTGGTTTAATGACTATTTCTCTCCAGAGACTTCCTGTCAAGGTAGTGACCTCATTCAGTGTTAGAGCTTCACCTTTCTGATTCTCTGCAGTCCACCTGTACTGTAGTTGAAGTGTTTTAAAACATTATTAAGGTATGTGTGTGAGAGTGAGAGAGAGAGAGAGAGAGAGAGAGATAGAGACTGAAGGCGTATGAAGTTATTTTAAGGTACATTGTGAATTGAATACCTGTACAGTGTCTTGACATGAAGAACAATGACCAGCCAATGCAATGTAATGGCTGTGCCTTAAATGGAAAGACAGCAGGGAATTACAGGAGACGCACTTTACAGTCACAGGTAGCAACGTGGTATTGTACACTGTAACCTGCAAGAATAAAAACAGAGTTAAAGACATTTTCTTTTGAAACATGAAGGAGACATATTGAAGGGTTTCTACTTTTTTTTTCATTACCAAAAACCTCTATCCTAATGCATAATGCATACATATCTTATGCATTCTGAATGACAAGAGACTAAATTATTTTAATTTTTGGATGAACTATCCCTTTAACAGAATGTCTCATAAGAATGAAGATTTCCGTGAACATAATTTTCAGTAAAATGTGAGCTGGAATAAACTGTAACATTTTTATCTGTACATTTTCTTTATTCTATGGTTAGAAATTGTTGAGAGTGCAAATCTGAATGAGACATTTGGATATTTTCAAGAATGTTTCAAGTGCTTCTGTCCAATGAAAGTCGGTGGGGACCAAAATAACAGACACCATTGACTTTATTTTTTGACAAAAAAAAAAAAAAAAAAAAAAAATTTTTAAACTAAAAATCTCACAAAAAAAAAAAAAATTCTAAATATCTTTCTTATGTTCCAGAGAAGAAAGAAAGTCATACAGGTTTAGTACGTAATGAGTGTGAGGAAATGCTGAAGTTAATATTAATGACAAATATGTTCATAGTGAAATGCTGAAAGCAAAGTGAAGTAAAATAAGTTAACACTCACCAACTGTGATATAGAGACAGGTTGTCGTCCACTTTTGTAAAGGGTGAGAGTAAAGTGGTACATTCTGTCTGGCAGCAGTGCACTTCTAGGAAGAAGCAGTATACTTCCATTTCCTGGAATATGTTGATGAAGGGTGGAAACAGCTGAAGGCATTGCTGTTGTGTTCTGGAAGCACAGAATACACCATCAATTGAATGTTTATGTTAGTGAATCAAGTATTTACTGCATTTGTGATGTACTGTACCTCTATAGTGTAACCCCACTGGAACTGAAACAACTCGATATCATTCTCCTCTGAATCTGGATCAAAAGACTCAGTTGCATCCAAAATCATATCATACTGACTTGACCAGAACCTGTGAGAACCACCTTTAATCACAGGCACCAACTCACTGTGGACCACGGTAAGCGGTACGGTCCTGTTCTGCTGTAGAGGAGTTCCTCGAAGTTTGGCAGTAAATGTCAGACAGTAGTTTCCCACTTTCAGAGAGTGCTTTGGCAGAGAAAGAAGCGGCGTTGTGACATGCACTGAATCATTTAAGGACACCTTGTCCATTCCTGAGCAATCTTGGCCCATGTAGATCTCCCAGAAATAATATGCTTTGTGTGTAACACAACTGTTGAAGTCCACTCTTGCTTCAAAGAAACTTGGTCTGCATTTTATTATTTTATATTGATCTTTTACAATGTAGATGTGTGGCTGGGTGCACTCCAGCTTTTGTACTTTAATTGTCATTTGAGTGGAGACCTCACTTATGTTGTTGTAAGCTGTTAATTTCACAACAAACACACCAGTAACATTGTATTTGTGGACTTGTCTATTGGATTCTGTAACCAGGGCTCCTTCATTGGCATCACCAAAATCCCAAAGGAATTTAAGGTTGCTGCCTCCATCTGTGATGGCTACAAATGTGATCGGATAATCAATAAAAGCTCCATCATCAGAGGTAAAAAGCTTCACTTTCTTCACATGCTTCTGTATTGTTGCTATACTGGTCAGGGACTGTGAACAGAAGCCATTATCAGCTTCCACTGTAACAGACAGGGATCCATTAGTGAAAGGTGTAAAGTGAACATTTTGCCCGATTTCTCGAGAGGACTGGACTCCATTTAATAGAAAAGTCCAGTGGTAATTGGCTTGTGAGCCACTGGACGCTTGAAAACTGATGTTTTTGGAAGCCTCTAAGACAGCAGAGCAACATCCGATCAAATGCAGACCTTTAATTCTTTCCACAACTCTGACAATCACTGTTGCAGTTTGGTAACTGACATGATTTGTTGCTGTTGCTCTTACAAGGTGGTTTCCGATTGAAAGAGAAGAGGTGGTAAAATTCTGCCAAATTGCTACGGAATAACTTGCATTAACAAACTCCAAAGAAAAGGAAACTTCACTTCCTTGGGAGACAGATGGTGTGAAAGTAACCGGATCGTCCTCGCATATAACATTGCTGCTAGCCATAAGTAAAAGTCCCTGGATGGCATCCTGAACCATAACTGTATATGAAACAGTTTGCCAGCTAATGTCATTTGAGGCATTAAGTGAGATACGGTGATCTGCAACATCCGCAAAAGAATAGCTAACAGTTTGATTGTCTGCAAGAACCATAACAGTGTTGTTGTGAAACATTAAAACCCATTCCCAATGAAGGACATTTCCTGTTCCTGCAGAGCCATGGAGCAACAAGAGGCTATTTGATGTTACAAAAAATGGTCTGAATTGTCCATTTATCTGAAAGTCCACTTTAGAGATGTTCTCCTGAATTATTAGTAGCTTGATTGCATCATCAGACCCAAACACATTCGAGACTGACACTCTGATCTTGACCATGCCGATAACTTTAAAAACATGCAGAACAAAAGGCACATCTGATATTACAGGACTATGCTCAGAATCCAGGAACCATGAGTACCGAAGGTCTGTTCCAGATGACACGCTCACAGATATCCTCACTGGCTTTCCTTTGGCTACAGCATTCATTGGTGATGAAATACTCAGACCAGACACAAGCTCTACTGCTCTCAGTGAAAGGTCGGTATCTACTGATCCAAGAACATTGGATACTACCAGCTTGACATGTATATCACCAGGGCTGTTTGTAAAAAGTGGAAATTGTTTGCTATTACTTGCCATTCTTTGGTTTGCAGTCCACTCATAGGTCAAGTTAGAACCACGTGTCACTGATGCCGTCAAGAGTACGGTCTGATTTGTCAGGAAATATCTTCCAGACTGTAGCGCTTGAGATGGAATTCGAACCCCATGTATTCTCTCAACAACCTCAATGTGTGTTATGGATTCTACTCGACTGACAAGATTTTGTGCTGTGACTTTAATCTGAAACACCCCTGCTTTAGGAAACACATGCATGAATGTGGACGTCCCAGGTTTTGGAGGTGATGAAGGATTCACAGTCCAATAAAACACAACATTTTCATTAACATCAGTCTGAGCTGTTATCAGTATCTTTTTTCCAGCCTCCACAAACGGCTGACTGGTATTAACCATTAAGTATGAAAGTGGTGCCTGCACCTCAATCTCTATGGACACAGAATCTGAACTTATCACATTAGATGCGGTGGCCGTTACACGAAACCGCCCAGGAAAACAGAAAACGTGTGACTGATTCTGACCTTCCTTTTTGAAGCCATCACCAAATTCCCACTGAAAAGACGCTATTTTACCAGGAAGCTCAGCCCAAAAGTAATAGGACTGATTCACAGTCACTGCATCATGGTTACATTCATATTTTATGGATAGATTAGATAGAGGCCTTTGAACTGAAATGGTTGCTTTTGCTCTTCCATTGCTGACCTTGTTATGGACCTGCACTGAAATTTCATACAAACCCTCCTCTTGAAAAACAAAGCAATGGTGTGACTTGCCTTTGACTGGGACTGTATCACTAGAAAGATTGTTATACCACCAAAACAGACAATCTGTTACTTTGGGAAGCACAGAAACCTCATAGCATATTTCCTCATTCACAGCTACAGCACTCTTGGCTGAATGCAGAGTAACATCTGTTATTTGAGTTTCAACACATATGCTGGTTTCATAATGGGCCGAACCCAACAAGCTATGAACTTTTACACCAACTGTGTAAGTTCCTGAATTTAGAAAAGTATGACTGATAGTTGTATCTCCTTTAACAACAGACAGTGGTGTGCCATCTCCAAAATCCCAGTCAAATGTCAAAACTGGAACGTATCCTTTGACCAATACCTCAAAATTGATCTCTGCTTTACTCACAATGCAGTCTGCTGGGATAATTAGTAAAATTAGCAAACGATAGACTTCCACATTGACTAACCGGTGATCTTTACTCACAGAATTATAAGCAGTAACCTGAACAGTGTAATTTCCGAGAGACTTATAAATGTGAGTGGCTGAGCTTCCGGTGTGATCTTTAAGTATCGACCCATCTCCAAAGTCAAAGGTCCATTTTATATGTGTGCCTGCAGATACTCTGCCACTGATTTCAAAGGTACAGTTCAGTTCAATGGAGCCATTGTAATATAGCTGGAGACCTGAGACAGCCTCAACTACCTCCACTGCTGTATAGTTAGTCAAGACCGACAGGGAGTTGTTGGCACGAATGGTGACATTGTATGTGCCGGGTCTTTTATAAACATGCCTGACTTTACTGTAATATTCCTTAACTTGATCAGAGTCATCGCCAAAATTCCATGAATAAAGCACTCCGTGTGAAGAGGGCCATAGTGAGACCTCAAAGAGGATGGTGTGGTTGACTTGACATACAGTAGGAGATGATGACACCAACATTCTTGATATTGGAGTCCTTATTTTAACAGTTATAAACGTTTCACTTTGGTCATATTGGTTGTAAGCCTTGATTTTCAGTGTGTAGTCACCTAAAAAAATAATAAAGATAAATAAATAAATAAATAAATACATACATTTAGTGTGTCATTTTTTCACCAAGGTATTTTTTCCCACTTAAAGGTATCAGTAATTTCATGTTGTGCTGTCAGATTTTGGGTTTTGGCAGCATCAAGTAAAAGCAAATGGTTTCAGTTAATGATGTATTGCAATCAGTCTTGATTAATTTATTAAATATTAATTCATTTTTAAAAGTACCATTAATTTCTTTACGGATAAAACTTTTAACGAGGACTAAAATACACATTTTTTAAATATTAGGTTACTAATTATAAATAATTATAAAACAAAAATGTATAATATAAATCATTTTGATAAATAAATAATTTGAAATTATTTATAGTACCTGGAAAAAAAAATGTATGATGGATGGAATCTTGCAGATAGACATATTTGGCACTTCGGTGAAAATAGCTGTCTTCCATCTCTAAAGGAGCAGAAACTGGGTGACTGACAGATGCTGTATTATCACCAAAATCCCATCTGGAGAGATAAATCATTTCATAATATAGCATAATGGAGCATTATACATTCAGAAGAGGTCAAACTTAATTTAATCATTTTAACTAAATTATAATTCAGAGACATTAACCTCATTGTAACGCCTATAGAGATGTCAGATTTTACTTGAATTGTGTAGCAAGTTGAGGTGTTTACAGCAATGGCCTCTGGCATGGAAATTACTTCTAGGTCAGCTAATGGGGTCATCACATCAGCTGTGAGCTTCACCTCAATTAACTGAGAGCTCACAGGGTTATTTGCCATTACCTAGAGCAGAGTAAGCAGTAAAGATCTGAAGAAATTATAAACATGAATTCATTCATAACAAAACCTGAAGCAATGATTCTCAACTGGTGGGTCATGATGACTTCAAAATGGGTGACAGGGTCACTGGTGGCAGGAAAACAACAATGCTGCTAAATGCAAATAATAAAATGCAGATAATGTATAAAATAAATAATCATGTATAAGTAGTTTAACAAAATAAATTGTTTTATCTACTTTTAAAAGAGAAAATGCTTTACATTTCTTTTTCTTGTTTACATCAAAGGTTGTGCATCCAAATAAACTTCCAGTATTTTCACTTAAAACAAAGATAAATATGGATTGTGCCACTACCAAAAATAATTTTGTGGGATGAATTATTGGCTGCAGAGAGCATGGACCCAATGAAATTCAACATTTAGAAACCAAATAGTCTTATCTATAAAGATAAGCCTATGTTGATGTTAATAGTTTGGCACTCTTTAAAAATATTTTTTTTATTTGTTAGTCACTTCAATTTGTTAGTAAATATTAAAATTATCGTTCTGCAAAAGCAGTTAATTGTAATATTAATACATTTTAAAGTTTGATTTGAAAAACAAAGAATTTTGTCTTTGATCTTAAAGCAAAACCAGCTCAGAACCACTGATTTAAAGGACCTTGATCACTGTATCATTGCTGTAGGCTCAGTTTCACAAAGGGGTTTAAACTTGTACTTGGAAATTTTTCTGTTATATTAACATGTTTACCTTTAGCTTGTATTCTGCCGGCTTTTTAAAAACCACACTGTAGGACTCTCCTGTGTGTGGAAACTGGACCAGGTCATCAATAACCCAATTATACTTCACTGATGAGCCTGTAACTACTGAAGCTGTAAACAACTGGAGAGAGAGAGAGAGAGAGAGAGAGAGAGAGAGAGAGAGAGAGAAACAAACAAACAAACAAACAAAAAAAACAGAGTAAGCACCTCATTTAAAGTCTAGTTATGACATTCTAGAAACCTTTTCTTCAAATACCAAGTAAATACCATTAGCACATCAAATTCGAAAATGTTACTGGTGAACTTTTGAGGTAATATTTTCTTTCGCAATGACACACATAAGAAAATTGATACCTGTGGTATGTCCACTAGAACTCTGTTGAAGCCCTGAGGCTGGATTCTCAGGCCAGTTACAGGAATATGAGACACAACTCTCACGCTCAGAGTCTGGGAGTTCAAGCTGTTTGAAGCCATGATATTTAGTATATGTTCCCCTTGACTAGAAAGCTTCATGTATACATGAGAGAACCACATGTCAAGAGAAGCCCTAACACACCCTCCTTCAATCTCAGGCATCTCAGCAGGGCAAGAAGATACAAAAGGGACTCCGTTCTTAGACACAGGGTCTGACCAGGAACTGGTTGCGTTTCCTCCTGAAATGATCTGGATGACAATGAGGGTTGGGACATTGACAGCAACATGCATTTGGATGTCCTTGTCAAGCTTTGGATATAAAACTTGCAACCCTGTGACAGGACTCTCTGCTTTGATTGGACTGTTGCTCTGTGAGGTGCTGGGTATTGCTGAAACCCCAAAGTGTGGCATTGTGTCCTCGTAAATCACCCGGAGGTCACAGACCAGTTCATCTAGCCATTGGCCCTGTCCCGGTTGGGCAGACAGACCCCCCTCTAACCAGCCCCCCCACTCAGGCCCATGCAGGGAGAGGTAACTCTGGCGCCAGGATGAGCTGGTAGTGGCAACACAATGTAGAAATTCACCTGCTCTTCTAGTGTGCTGCAATGCCAGAATGTCATCAGGATAGACAGTGATATATTTGTCTTGTACTATAACCTACAAAAACACAAAAATAAGTGTCTTTGATTTTAGGTCATTGTCAAACTTTCTACTATCAGTTAAATTAATAGCTGTGAAATGGGCTCTGTTCCAGAAACCTAGTGAGCTGCCTATAAAATTAATTTGCATCATAATTTTAGCATAATTAAGACTACTAAAATAAGTTTAAAAGTTACAAAATAAATCCAAGATGGTGGACAAGTAAAATTAAATTCCTGAAATTTAACTTTGCATATTCATGTTTCTCTGATTTTGGTTAATTGTCACCCTGGTGCTTTAGGAATCTAATCAAACTTAATATAATAACAGACCTAACAAATATGCCTTAAATTCTCCACTTTCCAAATGTTCAAACTCTTAAGTTTTCAACATTTCAAAGCCTAAAGCTTTTATTTTGATGGAATGCTGGTGAAACACCGTAAACTTCTGTCCACAAAAATGTTGGAAATTATGCAAATATGTAAATAAAGTAAACCTGGCACACACTGAGTTCCCATATGACCTTTAAACTAATGTAAATGTAAAGATGGAGTTCACTGCTTGACTGTAAACTGAGTTGCTCTGAGATGCTGAAAACACCAGACCATGAGCTGCTTGTGTGTAAATGAACGCAGTGTCACTCTTTACTCTGCAATTAGTGCTATTTTTTTGTTTCAGTTGTCAACTTTACTGAATATGACCTTGAAGGACTTCAGTATTAATATTACTGTAATATTGTTGCAGTGCTTGTCTTGTTGCTAGGCCTATTGTTTAGTACAGTCCAATGGATTATTTTACTTTGTGGACGTTTTAAGATAATATACAGGTTAAAACTGTAAAATAATTATTAGAAATGAGTTATTAATTAATTAAGATAAATAATTAATTTACAACTTTTTGCCGACTTATGCTAATTAGATTTTGGAACAGAGTCAACAAGTCAAGTGTTGCCACCTACACTGATGTGTGTGTGTTCAGTGCTTTGGGTCAGTGTCAGTGACATGTCTGCCATCAAGTGGAAGAACGGTGGCGTCGCAGGGTAGCGGGGAGGCAGGGGGAATACATGTCCCCCGTTTAAGGAGTGGTAAGAGCTGCACGGACTGGTGACGGGCAGACAGATCTCCAGCAGGTGACACCAGTACTGCCCACTGGCACAGCCACCGGTGGTGTTGCACATGGGCATCAGTGAACAGCAGCTAAAAGGGTTCAGGAGAGAACTACAACCTGAGAGAGAAGATGTTTTATAAATTGTACATCTTGACCTGATAATTTGATTACTGTTAACAATGTGTTTCTCATTAGTTTAATTTGCTCACCAGGTGGTACTAGGTGATGACTTGGGCTGCAGTACGGCCGTAAGATTTGCACTCTAGCAAAGGTCAGCTGATCACTTGGCTGCGTCACCAAATCCAAAGACAGGACTCGACCCTCATGACTGAACCAAAGACCCGGGAACAACATAATCTGTGCACAAACCAATTGGCTTTAAAAACATACTAAACTGTTTTTTTTTTTTTTT
>NW_015659384.1:404554-421119 GCF_001515625.1 Sinocyclocheilus rhinocerous
TATTGCTGAAACCCCAGAGAGTGGCATTGTGTCCTCGTAAATCACCCGGAGGTCACAGACCAGTTCATCTAGCCATTGGCCCTGTCCCGGTTGGGCAGACAGACCCCCCTCTAACCAGCCCCCCCACTCAGGCCCATGCAGGGAGAGGTAACTCTGGCGCCAGGATGAGCTGGTAGTGGCAACACAATGTAGAAATTCACCTGCTCTTCTAGTGTGCTGCAATGCCAGAATGTCATCAGGATAGACAGTGATATATTTGTCTTGTACTATAACCTACAAAAACACAAAAATAAGTGTCTTTGATTTTAGGTCATTGTCAAACTTTCTACTATCAGTTAAATTAATAGCTGTGAAATGGGCTCTGTTCCAGAAACCTAGTGAGCTGCCTATAAAATTAATTTGCATCATAATTTTAGCATAATTAAGACTACTAAAATAAGTTTAAAAGTTACAAAATAAATCCAAGATGGTGGACAAGTAAAATTAAATTCCTGAAATTTAACTTTGCATATTCATGTTTCTCTGATTTTGGTTAATTGTCACCCTGGTGCTTTAGGAATCTAATCAAACTTAATATAATAACAGACCTAACAAATATGCCTTAAATTCTCCACTTTCCAAATGTTCAAACTCTTAAGTTTTCAACATTTCAAAGCCTAAAGCTTTTATTTTGATGGAATGCTGGTGAAACACCGTAAACTTCTGTCCACAAAAATGTTGGAAATTATGCAAATATGTAAATAAAGTAAACCTGGCACACACTGAGTTCCCATATGACCTTTAAACTAATGTAAATGTAAAGATGGAGTTCACTGCTTGACTGTAAACTGAGTTGCTCTGAGATGCTGAAAACACCAGACCATGAGCTGCTTGTGTGTAAATGAACGCAGTGTCACTCTTTACTCTGCAATTAGTGCTATTTTTTTGTTTCAGTTGTCAACTTTACTGAATATGACCTTGAAGGACTTCAGTATTAATATTACTGTAATATTGTTGCAGTGCTTGTCTTGTTGCTAGGCCTATTGTTTAGTACAGTCCAATGGATTATTTTACTTTGTGGACGTTTTAAGATAATATACAGGTTAAAACTGTAAAATAATTATTAGAAATGAGTTATTAATTAATTAAGATAAATAATTAATTTACAACTTTTTGCCGACTTATGCTAATTAGATTTTGGAACAGAGTCAACAAGTCAAGTGTTGCCACCTACACTGATGTGTGTGTGTTCAGTGCTTTGGGTCAGTGTCAGTGACATGTCTGCCATCAAGTGGAAGAACGGTGGCGTCGCAGGGTAGCGGGGAGGCAGGGGGAATACATGTCCCCCGTTTAAGGAGTGGTAAGAGCTGCACGGACTGGTGACGGGCAGACAGATCTCCAGCAGGTGACACCAGTACTGCCCACTGGCACAGCCACCGGTGGTGTTGCACATGGGCATCAGTGAACAGCAGCTAAAAGGGTTCAGGAGAGAACTACAACCTGAGAGAGAAGATGTTTTATAAATTGTACATCTTGACCTGATAATTTGATTACTGTTAACAATGTGTTTCTCATTAGTTTAATTTGCTCACCAGGTGGTACTAGGTGATGACTTGGGCTGCAGTACGGCCGTAAGATTTGCACTCTAGCAAAGGTCAGCTGATCACTTGGCTGCGTCACCAAATCCAAAGACAGGACTCGACCCTCATGACTGAACCAAAGACCCGGGAACAACATAATCTGTGCACAAACCAATTGGCTTTAAAAACATACTAAACTGTTTTTTTTTTTTTTTTATAAAAAAAAAAAAAATGCAGAAAGTTTTTTGTTTAGGGGTAGGGTAAGGGGATAGAAAATACAGTTTGTACAGTATAAAAACAATTATGCCTATGGAGAGTCCCTGTAAACCACATATACAAACATGCGTGTGTGTGTTTTAAACATGACTTATCAACAAACATTGTTATTCAATAACATGACTTAACATGCATTTTTGCAAATTTTCAATAAACACATATGTAGAAAAATGAACAATGAGCATATTCTGCCCCTTTGTCTGAAATGATTTGTTCCCTTTTGAACAGTCTCTCCCGTTGCATTGAACACTATGGGGTAAACTCCTGGTTACTCTAAATAGTGAAGCCTGGTTTGTTCACGTTTTTGTAGCTGCACGAAAAAATGGCGCTTCAACCTGCCAAAAGGGGAGGAGCCGGCTATAGTCGGCTCTGAGTGCCATTTCCTCAGAATTTTTCTGCTTCAGTACAAAGATCATCTCCCCGCTGGATTCTGAAGACCTAGCCCAAAAAACCTAGCCTTTATTAATCACCAAGGCAGTCTCAGGTCATGCTCCCTCAACAGGTTGGCTTGACGCCTCCTTTTATGGGCACAGGGCAAACTCCTTTCACTGAGAGCAGTTCACGTGCCGGGCAGACTAAGCTAGGAGTGGACATGCTGTCCAGGGGCAATGTAACACCAGGAGAATGTAGACTACATGCCCAGATAGTTCAGACAATCTGGACTGTCTTCAAGAGGGCAGAGTTGGACCTCCTTGCCTCAGAAGACAACTTTCACTGCCCAGTTTACTTCTCAAAACAGCGAGATGCTCTGGCCCACGATTGGCCCAGCGCTCACTTGTATGCCTTCCGCCCAATTGCCCTGCTTCCTCAGGTCATCAGACGGAGGAACCAGACATGATTCCCAGAGTTGATTCAGCTGCTATCAGCAGCCCCTTGGTCGACAGGACAGACCTTCTCTCTCAGGCGAGAGGCATGATTTGGCATCCCCAGCTCGAGTTGTGGAGACTTCATGTTTGGCACCTCGATGGGTGTCTGGACAGCTCCCCGCAAGTGTGACTAATACCATTTTGGAGGCTAGAACCCCATCTACAAGACGCCTTTACACCCTTAAATGGTAAGTCTTTTCTGACTGGTATGCAGCACAGAATGGGGACCCGTCTTCTTGTCATGTGTCATCCGTGTTAAGCAGCTCATGCTTGTTGGAGCCGGGGCTTGCAGGTCAGCTTCGTTCTGCACTTGCTTATAGCACGGCACCATTGGATGCATTCAACACAACGGGAGAGACCGTTCAAAAGGGAATGCTCCAGTTATTAACGTAACCTCGGTTCCCTGAGATAAGGGAACGAGCATTACGTAGGCTGCCATGCTATAAGGCTTCATGCGAGTCGATGACTGTCGCTATCATTTGAAAGATTCTGATGAAATGGCGATCAGAACCGACTTACATAGCAGTCGGCTCCTCCCCTTTTGGAGGGCTGAAGCGCCACTTGTTCGTGCAGCTACACGAACGTGAACAAATCAGGCTTCAGTATTCAGAGTAACCAGGAGTTTACCCCATAGAGTTCAACACAACGCTCGTTCCCTTATCTCAGGAAACCGAGTTTTTTAAAAACATTATACATATAAAATTGCCATTTATTGAGAAAACTCATCAAAAGTTTGGGATCAGTACGTTTTTTTTTTTTTTTTTGGATAAGAAAGCAATTAATATTTTTATTATTAAACTGACCAAGATCAACACTGTGTTCTTTTATAATGTTTTAAAAGGTTTCTATTTCCAATAAATGCGATTATTTTGAACTTTATATTCATTAAAGAATCATGAAAAAAATACATAATGGTTTTCGCAATAATATTAAACAAAAGTGTTTTCAACATTGATAGTGATACAAAATCAGCATATTAAAAGAATTTCTTAAGGATCATGTGACACTGAAGTAATGGAGTAATGGCTGCTGGAAATTGAGCCTTGCCATCACAGTAATAAATTAAATATTAAAATATATTAAAAAATACAATCTTTATTTTAGGATGTAATTATATTTCACAAAATACTGTAATTTTGCTTTTACTGAATTTTTTTTTATTAAATAAATGCAGCCTTGGTTAACATAACAGTTATAATCCATTAAAATCATACCAACCCTGAACTTTTGAAAGGTAGCATATCTTTAACAGTCTAATTTTTATTAGCTTAAAAACTATATTTTGTCCTAAACTTCAGATCCCTTGATTAACAATTCAGTGAGCTTATTTTTATTTTATTTTTTTACCTCAACCATTTGTTGTCCTGGGTCTGGTGGAGAGGGTAGCAGTTGCATCTGGGACACTGTGTATATGCCTGACATTAGTGGGACACCTGCCACATAGCTCTCCAGCGATGGCAAAAACACTTTAAAGAAAAAGTGAATTATGCTGCTGTCAGCTCTGATAAAGAATTTGTAATATTCTTGTATATTTGCAACTTATATTAACTGAATGCGAGCTGTAAATGACTCAAATGTAAACAAATGTATGATGTGCTTTGTCACGCCCTAGCTGCTAGCACTGTAATGCTAGTATTTTATTTCCATAAATAAAGTTGTATAATGCTGAGTTCAGTGATTATAAATAATTAAACTACTTTTTCCCCCTCTTTTGTCTTGATTGTCAAAACACACCACCACAACGGTAATGAAGGTAAAGGTTAATTGCTAGTGTGTTGTTTGAAGGTGTACAGGTGATTATTTGCCAACCATTTAGTCTCTATGATGATGATGATAATTTGGTTGTCATTTTCTTGTCTTATCAGTGGGGTTAAAACAGTTTTATTGGCTTACCTGATATCTTTTTCTCACAGATAACGAAATTTCCTTTATTACATTGTTCATTTATCCACTGTCCGGAGGCCAAAGCCATTGAAGTACATTCCTTCAGCTCACTGTCTTCAGTATCTAAATCATAGAAAGGACCCTGTGCCATTCCATTTCTCAACCAAACCCCAACTGGAGCTTCTCTGGAATTTACACAAAGTAAATGCAAATACAGGATCAGCCATTACAAAAGTTTCAATGCTCTGTGTTTATACATTGCCTTTTAAATATTTATGTTGGGGAAAAAAGGCGATCTTGCCCGCAAAACACTAAAAAATCTTGTGATCTCTTACAGTTGGAATGAATTTTGAATGAAGGTCTGTACAATCACACTGTCCACCATAGCAAGGTCTCCTCTCTCGTCTCTCTGACAGATGCCTTTTGCTTCTAGCCATGTTGACTTAAATGTGGGCATCCAGTAGCAGCGTAAACCATCACGGTCAATTTTTGCCCCCTTTGGGCAATAATATTCTAGTGGAAAGCATGAAATATGAAAAAACAGTGTGCTCATATTAGATGCGTCCACAAATAGCGAACACAAGTCACATAATGTAATGCTCAATGATTGAAAACAATTAGCAAAAATAATATCCATTACTGAGCAAGGCAGATAAAACATCTCACCACTGAAGCAGCTTGTAAAAACACAGAGAATCCAAATGAGAGGCAGGTGCACAATATTTGCCATTTTATCTGTTCCCAAGGTAGAGCATAATAAATGTTAGCAATAATGAATCATACATAAGAGAAACTACAAGACGGTCCATTTCATGCTCAGACTGTATCCGTCCATTAAGACCCTGCTTTAACTTTTGCTTCTGCCTTTCAGTTCTCTTCACCCTGTCTCCCCCTCTCTCTCTCTCTCTCTCTCTCTCTCTGGCCTTTATCCTTTTGTCTTTCTCTCTTACTTGTCCTTTTATTGCATGGTGACTTATTAGCATTGTGCATTTCAACACATAGTTTCCCCCCCCCCCCCCCCTGCATTCACATGACTTTTGGTTCGTCTCACAGCAACAGGCTCAGAAGAGAGAGGACGGAGCCCTCATTAACATGCTGTAAAATCCCGCCTGATGAATAGGCAGTTAAAACTGCTCATCCAGGTTAAATTCGTCACCACCTCCGGTATTACACTGAATATATATATCTATATAAAATAACAAAGATGAAAAAGAGTGCACGTTCTGGCATCAGTGGTACTGTTTGCTTTGGAATAGAACATCTTTTGTGCAACTTTAGGCTTTTGCCTAAACCCTTGAAAATATAGTTTGACCTTTGGGAACTGTTTATTATTCTTCTCCAGGACAAATCGTCATGCTCCACTCCAATTCAAATGTACAGAAAATAAGAGAGAGGAAATTCAGAAAAGAGGAAAGAGTGAGCTCTTCTCGGAAGACGCACCAGCCGTTGCTAAGCAACAGAGTAGATAGAGCAGGGTTGACAGTCATTCTTTTCAAAGCAAAGCAGACAGACGTAACAAGGCTTTTTTGGCTGAATACTGGGTCGTAGCTTTCAGGGGTGAACAATAGAACAGCATCTAATAGTTTTCAGCAAAAAGGGCAATGAGAATCAGATTGGATTCCAGTGACCTTTCTCTAAACCTTACCGGATCTAGATCTTACATTGAGAATTGCAAACTGTATGATTCTTGGTCATGTCATTCCAAACCTCTATGACTATCTTTCGGAACACGAAAGAAGATGCTTTGGAGAATTTTATAGGGCCTAAACATTATTTCCCACTGACTTTAGTTAAAAACATTATTTTCATTTGTGGGTGAATTATGCCTTTATCATTTTGTAACTAATTTTCTATGTTGTCTTGCATTTGATGTTGGTTACAGCTGTTTTAGCATGACTGTGGACTCACTGGGTTGACCTGTGCATTGAAGGCGGATGTTTTGAAAAAATATCAGAGGGCTCTGTGGTTATAAATAAAATCCCAAGGTGATGAATCTTTGTCCTGTAAGCATGACAATGAAAAGAGGGAATATTGTTGTGCAAATATGACATTTTAACTCCTTCAAACTGTTGTGATGGAAATGTTGTATGTAATGGCCTACATACAACAAGAAGGGGTCAAAAGGGTATATGTTCAATAGATAGAAATGGATAGAATTGATAGAATGTTCAGGAAAGTGCAGACTAAGGATGCTCAGATCAAAGGCCATGCATCTATGAATAAAGAATCGATACTTACCCAAAAAGTGCTTAAAACAGTAGAACTAACAGTCATATGACAAACTAATGACCAGATCAGTATAACCAATCACCAGTGAAAAAGTCTTGAATGACATTGATTTTTACTTAACTACAAGGTATAAATTTACATGTATATTTCTGTTCAGGAAGTCTCTCTTGGTTGTTGTGACCAGTGGGCTCCCGGCCGTGAATACATTTTTATTCCTGTAAAGAGCAACTTGGTAGTCATGTCTGTATATGCTGCGCAGCTGAGGAATAGAAGTACTAAAGATTCTGTGCTCAGTGGACCACAGCAGAGACAGTGATAGTGTTGGAAGACTATAGACCCGCTCTCGGGGTGAGGCTATAATACTCGGAGTTAGTATTGATCCTGTGTCGGACCAGCGTACACCTGAGAAGGGCGGTGAGAATGTATAGATGCTAAAGACCTGGTGCTCATGTGTGGTTTGAGGCAGTGATAGAAGTTTCTTGACGGGACACTGTCACGATACTTCAGGAAGGGAAGTATTGGATTGTAGTAAATTGGTACTGTAGTATTGTATTATGTTATTGACAGCTGGACGTTGTCCGAGTTGTACGTGGTAGAGGTCAAATTAGTTTTGTATTAAAATGTATTCATATCAGCAGTTTAGATCCAAGTAAAATGGAACCATGTTTTCTTCCTACAAATTCTGAATCAATGTCATTAGATAAAGATTCAGTGATGTCAAATTTTTATTTGTAAATCAAATTTTAAAATGATTCATGATGCATGTGATTATACTGTTTATACAAAATTTTGCTCCGACACAACATTTGCATCTCGCGTCTCCTGAAATGTAGTGTGGCATACTGTTGTTCAGGGCTGAATAACAATTATCTGCCAGATAGATTATTACACTGAGCATTGCTCAGAATCTCTGATTACGTTCTAAATCAATTTCCCTCCCTTTTTCATTAGCATTGAATCTCATCACCTATTTATTCTTCAATGTACATACAAGAGTTCCCAAACAATGAAGGTTCCTTGAACATTCTGTACTTCGGCATCATAAAAAGTATTTTGAACTTGAAGCTTATGAAGTGGCACCTGCTTGAGTGGTTGTCCTTGGAAAGTGTCAGCACACTCCATATTTAATCCTCTCATACTAAAGGTGAAAGAGTGGAGCTACGTGGTGCAAGAACAACTCATTTGGCACTGTTTACTACACAGTACTGGTAAAATCCTTCTTATTTCTCCTTGGCTTCCTTCAACCTTAGGATACTCTCAGGCTTCACTTCCCCTAATCCTGCTAATGCACATGAACAACACCCTGAGCCCAAAGGGAAATGCTACAAAGATAGTCCTTGTCTGTTTTATAGAGGAGAGAGACAGTCTAAATCCTTAAAACGCTAAAGCTGTGCTGAATTTTAGGAAACATGAATGGATGAAGTCAATGAAGGAGATTAAAACACCTCAGCAACAGGACAATGTTTGCACTGTTTAATGTTCCATGAAAAGTAGACCTTAAAAGCTGCAAGCGCTTGTAACTTTATATTGATCTGCTGAAAGACTGAGCCGTCCTCTTTGTCTTTAAAATCAACTTGAATGCGAAACACTCTATTTATTTGAACAATCTTGTTTTTAATGTGAACAAATAATCATTGCATATATTATTATAAGTAAAAATCTTTATTGTCTATATTTGATCAAGATGTAATAAAGTTTTCCTTCTGTTTCCTTACTTTTCAAGTCCTCCCTTCCAACCATCTCCTCCTAACATCCAATTTTCATGATTCAATTTGTAATGGATAAAGTCCTTTCCTACATGTTTCTCATTTCATTTCTCAATATCTTGCTTCCCTCAGAAATGTTGATGATCATGAAAGTAAAATGGAATACAAACAGCATTTAACACTGTTTCCTGTAGCTTTCCACAAATGCTGATTGTATAGAACCATAGCATTCTGAAGAACCATACTGAAACGGTTCTTTGTGTTAGAGATTAGGGTTCTTTATTCCCGCCCTTTTGTTTTTCAAATCTATAATTGACAAAGCACCTCATTACTGATTTTCTGGAGTTCAGTGATCCAACTACACAGACTGTCAACACACACTCAACAGGTAAATGATTTCATTCTTAAAATTTAAATACAAATATAACTTTAAAAATGTAACTGGCTTCCAAACAAACATGTTCTTATCTTTTTTTTTTTAGTTTTTGGTCACATATAAGTGTGTGCAGCTCTGCTAAGCTGTGGGAACTTCTCTCCTCTTCTCCACTAAGTAAAAGAGACAATAAATATATAATTCATATTGTTAGATTTTTTAAACTATTTCTTGGGTTTATGTACGCAGTCACAAAAAATATTAAAACTATCCCATGACTTTATATCACTTTTTTCTTTTAAGATTGTGAAGGGCTCACATACTGTCCATTTTTGCTTTTGGCTTTCATAAACATAATTGTTTTTACACAAACACATGGACACACTGTAACTCTAAACTCAATTGTGTATTTCAGATGTTTCACACCCCACAACCTCATCATCTGCAGAGAAATATTGCTACTTAATCACACCAAAATGATGGTCTTAAAGGCATCATATTGATTGGGGTGTGATTGTTTCACTGAAAGTTGGTCTTCATCACATCTATTTTTTGTTCTTCTTTTGTGTTTTACTTCTTTATGTATTTATTCATGTTCAATGTCAATTGTCATTTATTAATGTAGTCAGCTAATAACTGTTGTTAAGAGCACTGACGATTTTGCATGTCAATAAAAACATGCTTAATTCACACATGCTGCTGTTGTTGTTTTATTGTAAAACCTTAACCGAGGCTACACTCTGTAAGATGCCTCATTACTGATTTTCTGGAGCTCAGCCATCCAACTACACAGACTGTCAGCACACTCTCAACAGATAAATAATTTCTTTCTTAAAATGTCTATAAATTATAACTTTCAAATGCTAATTGGTTTCCTATGTCTTTTCTCTTTTTAGTTTAAGAGAACATGTAAGTGTGACCAGCTCTGTTCAGTTAAGGATACCCTCCTCTTCTTCACTAAGTAGGCTAAGTAACAAAGATATTGAATTTTTGGTCCATTTTGTTAGACATTTTTTATTACTAGGGTTTATGCATAAACATACCCAGCTATCCCTTAACTTTTTATTACTTTTTCCTTTTAACATTGTGAAGTGCTCACATACTACTTTTGGCCTTCATAAACAATTGTTTTCATGTAAACAAATGAAAGGAGACACATTGTATATCTAAACTCAATTGTGCATTTCAGATACTGTCACATCCTACAACCTCATCATCTGCAGAGAGAAACTGCCATTCAATCCCACCAAAATACAGATAATGATTAACTTAGAGGTATCATAGAGGATTGCGAAGATATTTCACTGGAGCTGGTCTTCAATACAATATTTCATGTTCTATTTTGTTTTATTTCTTTAAGCATCTATTTATGTTCAATGTCCATTGTCATTCATTAATATACTCTGCTAATAACTGTTGTTAGAACACTGTCATTTTTGCTACAATTTCACGTCATTAAAAAAAGTACCTAACTGACACCTTGTTGTTGTTGATTTTAAACCCTAATAGACACTTCAAGATATTATAAGACCAGGCAGATAAGAGGGGTAAAAACAATATTAATAAATAATATATACAAATAATACTAATATTAATCATATTAACATATTAATATTAATGAAAAACTATCATTAAAAAGGTTATTTATAACACCGATAAGGTCCTATATAGCATTCTCAAAGCATGGTTCTATATGGAACCCTATAAAAAGGTTCTATTTAGCACTAAAAAGGGTTCTGCTATTGTTACAAGCCGAAGAACCCTTTTCTGGTACTGTTTAGAACCATTTTTCTTAAGAGTGTAAATGAATTTGTATTTAATGATGTAGTGTATTTTAAGGTATTGAACATAATAAAGTCACACAAGGTTAGGGTAACACTTTTATTAGAATATAACTTGACTGTACAAATAAAAAATAAATTAAATATTTCACTGCTGAATTTTTAGAAACATTTGAAAGGAGACCATCAAAATATTCCAGGGTGGGTTACCAGTCCAAAGAATCCAGATCAAACTGGAGTTGAAGAAAGTCTTTTTCATACCATGTCCACTAGTTTAAATTTATTCTCCTGTTTTGTAGGAATGATATTGATAAAGGTCTTATACAGAACAGCACCCTTGGGAAGTTTTGGGATCACATCCCTGGCTTCGGCACTACGTGGTAGAGGAATGTACACCTCCTTGGTGAATCTGACGATACCATCCTCTAGGGCATAAAGTGTTTTGTTGGTTCCAATACCGACCTGTGAAGACAGACAATGAGAGATTGATTTCCAGTAAGGTGAATGCTGTCCATTTACAGTTTTTAATAATTGTATGGAATAATTTTTTTTTTTAAAGATTTATTTTTTGGCGTTTTTGCCTTTTATTGATAGGATAGTAGTGAGACAGGAAGCGAAGTGGGAGAGAGGGGGAATGGGATCGGGAAAGGTCCACAAGCCGGGACTCGAACACGGGACGCCCGAAGCGCAATGGCGCTACATGTCGACGCGCTGCCCACGAGGCTATCGGCGACGACTGTATGGAATAATTTTAATAATTGTATGGAGTTTTAGGATTTTGAGAAATTTTAAGAGATTTTGAGAGCAATGAATTAAAAGTTTCAAAATATTAAGAAAATGTATAAAAAAATAAGTTCTATATATATATATATATATAATATATATATATATATAGTGTATATAGTGACTTCCGTCACAAACTGTGCTATATGCTGTGCTTTTGTTCTGTCATTGTATGCTTGTGAAAACAGAAAGGACTACATATTTAGATATTTCAGCAAACATTTAAAAAGTGAAACGATTTTGAAGCATAAAGTAATTCATAAATAGAAATTTGATATTGTACAAAAATATCAAAGCATGGTTTTAGTGACCAGAAATTGTAATTAATAAATGGTATACAATAACAACATAAAACACATGATAACTTGCCCCAGCCAGGCACAGCTATAGCTATATACGGGTACTCATAGGAAAATATTTGATTCCAAACATCTTACATGAGCTCCAGGCTGCCAGCGCATTAGACCCTTGCGTTGTGTTGCAAGGATGTTGCCTGAATGTACAAAGTTCCCTTAAAAGTAGGAAAGACAATGTAAATTAATGGAGGATAAAAAAAGATAGCCACAATTACAGAAAAAAACAAAATCTCAACATGTTTCTCATATGAGATCAAGGTCAATAACCAAAAAGTACCATCTTGTTTCTTGTAACCATATCTACGGCCAGCACTCTTCCCTCCTAGGTTTTTGCTGCTTCCTCCTGATTTCTTTGAAGCAAATCTCGTCAGTACAACTGTGGGTGTTTGACTGAACAGAATGCCTGCAAAGACCAGAGGAACACAGAAATCATTGCCTGCAACAAAGTAGATGATGCTGAAACTTTCCTTCACGTCATAGGCATCAGTTTGATATAACTGATTGCTGAGCACTAAATTAACATGATCCTTAACGACCTGCATTACCATTTACAAAATGTAAGCCACATCGGCTTATCACAGTTTAAATGCTGTTGATACTGCAGTCAACATTTAACACATGCTCACTGTGCTGTCAGGGAATGGTGGCTTAGCACGCTAGTACCAACTAACAGTCATTACAAAACGCTGAAAGGTCTCACTTATTTTATATCAGCAACTATGATTCATACCTGACTTGCACTGTACATGATACAATCCGAAAAAGTCATAAAAACGGTCATTCTACATACAGGCTCTGGATTGCAGCATCAAGGACGCGAGCGCCGCCATCTTGAATGACGTGAGTGTGACGCACATGGCGCGCTCACGTGATTCTTCAGAACCCGCGAACTACAGAATTTGACTGGCGTGAGTGAGTAGAAAGAAAAATATGTATTTAATGAATATTGTATATGTACAGCTGCAATAGAATATTTGAGAGGATGCTGAGTTACATGAGCATTTGTATCTTGATATTTAATGTGGTCTGCTGTCTTGAGCTGGAAACTTTTGTTCGTTTCTGTCTTTCCGTGAGTGTACGAATGTAAACAATAGTTGTCTAATAGAGTCACACGCGACGGTGCTTGTTGTGGTTGTGACTGAATATCGCGAAATCAGCACTGTTCTCCTAACCGAATATTAGTTGATCATGTTTCAACAGCATATTAATGTAAAATTGTTGTATGGAAGTAACTTAACCATATTTTCCTACATCCCGCAGTTACAGTGATTGAACAATGTTTAAGCTGTGGTAGCTTGAACAGCGGTTTTAAATTGTGGTATCCACCGCTGTAACGTTAAAGAGATAAATTGCCAGGAAATCCTATATTAACTATGATTTTGCAGTAGTAGGCTAACATTTTTTATGGACTGATTTAAACAAGTTACTTAGCTTTCTAAGAGATCAGATGAGATTTTGTTGAAACTATGAGAATGAAGTATGGTAGTGTTGAAAACGTCAGCTAGAACAATGCCATCATTTGCTAATAAAATAATTTAAAATAAAGTTTTGACTTAACCAGTAATATATAGTATGATTTCTTAAATATAAAGTGTTGCTAAAAATAAAATGGATATCATATATATATATATATATATATATATATATATATTGTATCACATTTATGAATATGAGTTAACAAATCTTTAGCCATCCAGTAGGGGGCAATCTGACTCCCACTGCTAGTCGACAGTTAGAACAGAGTTGGCTCGAGTATCAGTCATGCTCAGTGTTGCCAAGTCCGCGGTTTTCCCGCGGAATTCGGCTACTTTAACACTTGCCGCATTTTGTAGCTTTGGGCTAGTGGGCGAGTGAAATTAGACAAACTTGGGGGGGGCGCATGTCCTAAAAGGTTGAAAACCCCTGGTCTAGACCACCCTGACTTTCCTAATATCTTCTTTTGTGTTCCACAGAAGAAAGTCGGTCAGGTTTGGAATGACATGATACTGGCGTCTTACCTTAGACCCGCTCTGAGTGAGCTATCATCAGTCCGCCATTGTTTCACCTCTGGAGCAGATGTAGACAAGAATGACTCCTAAGCGATTTTTTACACTACCATTGAGAAATTTTAACCAAACTATGTTACAGACTTTTCATTAAGACCCTAAAGAATCATATCAACTTGTGGAAAATGGGCATCGTATGACCCCTTTAAAAATGTCATGTGGTGCGACCATGATTTATATTAAAAGTAAATAATTTCCTTAACATGCTTAACATGTTCTCAGTAATTAAAGTGTTTAGAAACAAAGTATTTGCATTTAATTTGAGTTTTTGTAAATAATGATATCTTATTTTTGTTCTATAATTTCAGAGTTGCCTCTTAAATGTAGTTAACAGACTTATTTTTCCTGTAAATTGCATAAAACGGATAAAAATGTTTTAAAAATACCATTCACTTAAGCATACTGTAGCAGTGATTCATATTTCAACCACAGAAATTAGATATTTTATTTTTAATTTAATACAGTTATTGCTATTATTGGTCGCACCACATGATGAGTGGTCGCTCCAAATGACACAAAGACCTTATATCATTAAACATTTATTTAAAGAGACGTGTGAAAAGTGCAGCACGTGGCATTAACTGCAGGCATTTCTTTAGCCCCAGTTATTTCTGTACTTTGCCCAATATTGGCTGCTCAATTGACCCTTTCGCCGGGAGTTTGATTAACAGGCAGCCTGACATAGGGCTGCACGATATATCGAAATTATCGAAATATTGCAAATGTAAATATCGCAATATGCATATCGCAACAGCGTGCGATATCATTATCATTTTAATAGGGATATGCCGGTATCAAAATAACTGAACATTTAAATGCAATAAAGCAATACAGAAAAATGTATAAAGTTAAAAGTTTTACACAGATTAAAGTGCAAAAGAACTATAAAGACCGTAGGTATCACTTTACAATAAGACCTCATTAGTTAACCTTAGTTAATGCATTAAGTTAATGCTACATTTGCTACAGAAGTTTTTAATCTTTGTTTAAAAAATAAGTTAAAATAAGTCTTAGTTCATGTTAGCTCATTAAATAACACAGTTGCAACTCTCAATTTTAACATCCTGTTATTAAATATTGGAATACCTAAGATTAATGAATGTTCAGAAGAGTTATGTTTTAAATGAATGTAAACAGCTGAGAACGAAATCGGATGTGTATCATTATACTGGATCCGTGCAGTCGGATTTAAAGGGACAGCAGCCTATAAATACGTGCTGCTGAATATGACACTAATGTTAACAAAACGTCTATAACAAAGATTAATCTAAATTTAATTCATACAGTGAACACTATGCAGTGTTATTTTACACTTAATTATTACATTTCTGTACCTGAATACTACTGTTTATTTTATCTATGCTTGTAAATTGTGTATTTGACTGTTCACTTGCCTTTAATCATGTTTGAACTTTCTCAGACTATAGTTTTTGCTGTGGTATATGAAGAAGTACTTAAAGTGTATGGAAAGCAAAGTCACAATGATATCAAATTAGTGTCATTCATTTTTTTGTTTGTATGTTCACATTGATGTTAAATTACATTTTCTGATTTGTGACATTACTTTTTAAGTAATGCTAAATTACTGCTGGTCACTTTCAGAAGTTATAGTGATTCTTTATTTTCCAAGAAAGAATGTGAAACAAATTGGTTATATAATTTTCATTTTTAAATATTTTAAAATATCATTTAAATTGATTTTACACACTTTAAGCAATATCGTATTGCTATCGCATATCGAATATCGCATTTTTTAACAAGGTATCGCATATCACATTTTTCTTCAATATTGCACAGCCTTAGTCTGACATATTATAACTAGTGGTCGACCGATATATCGGCCGATATTTGGCATTTTTCAAATATCGGCATCGGCCGATAAGTTTTTCTGTTTGGCCGATGTGTTCGAGGCGCGTCGGGACTTTTACTTTGATGGCGCTGAGATTGCTAGTGATGGGAAACCGAGGCTTTCTGAACCGTTTGAGGCTTTCATCAAATTGTGCCGAAAAACGGTTCATTACTCAAAGCTTTTTAACACAGTGCGCATTAGCGACATCTGGTGGTCAGACTCGGTTTCAACATTTTCCAGCCTATCTAACGAAACATCGCAGAGCAGAGGATGGTTTGAAAAAGTTTTTAATCTGTGCAGGGCTCGACAGTGCGACTGAAAACTACTGCGTGCGACTGAAAATTTTTTTAGGAGCACCAGTGCGACTGACCCGATCATCATCATGCTTGTGATTGCGCTCAGGGGAGCTTCAAGAAATGAGTGACCTAAGTGACCGCAGTGACGAACTAAGATGAGTGACCGCTTTTAATGATTTTTAAGGGAGTTTGTAAATGTGATAACTGATTTAATACAATACAATTCAATAAACAAGAAGTTAATATTAAGTGACTTACATTGTCTGACTTATAACACTATTGTCTGATTTTGCCCTATTTCGTAGTCGAAAATAGTTTAAAACAAAGACACAGCGGAGCTGCTGCACATCTCCATTCAAACACAGCGGTGTTTCGTTTATGAATGAACAGTTTTTTTTTTAAACAAATCTAGTGAGTCAGTGATTCATGATTACCCATTCATAAATACAGTCACTTCATTCATTCCTGAATGAATCAGCTGTTCGAACGAATCAATTGAATGAATGATTCAGTAATAAAAATCAGTGACTTACTGCCACCTGCTGGCAGTTTGTTTCATTTT
>NW_015659384.1:422483-426213 GCF_001515625.1 Sinocyclocheilus rhinocerous
CATTTTTGTCCAACAAACAAACCAGACAGGAGAGTAGATTAACGTCGGTGGACTTGATCTTGAAAAATGGTGGTTTATTGACATATTTTTTTTTTCACGGATCAGGATACCTTCTGATGTTCATTCATGTTTATTTCGTGCTATGAATAGCAAAGATGAAGAGATGATCAGTTCATGTGCCGCTTGAACTGAGGCGCTACAGCGATCTGTCACGACACGTTAAAGAGCCACAAAACAGTATTTGTTGTTTGAATTTCTTAAAAAAAGACAAATTTTGAACACTGAGACTTTGTTTCATACTAAAAGTAACCAGCTCTGTCTTGTCTGTCAGCTCACTGTCAGTGTCCTCTTTGATGTGTTTTTCAATGCGTGAGAACATGATGTATGGCATAAAAGTGCCATGGTTTGTCGGATGTAGCAACAGTAACTAAGGGGGGCAGGTCTTTGCAAAAGGTCAATTTAGAGTAGGGGGAGGTTGCTGGCTCAGGTTCTGAGATAACAACATGAACATCTTTCTTATAGTAGAAAATGACATCTGGAGTTTGTGCTAGAGTGCAGGGTCAGCATTAACATGCTGCCTATGGTGAGCGTGTATTTTACTTTGCTTGGCAGTGGAATCTGACAGAATAGATTTAAATGGTTATTAATAAATAAATAATAAATTACTAATAAATGCATAATTACTAGAATCCGACCGATATGGGTTTTTTGGGGCCGATACCGATATTAGGGGGTTAAAAAAAAGGCCTATACCGATATATCGCCCGATATTCTTTGTGTATATTATAGTACAGTGCCAGTCAAAAGTTTGGACACTTTCCCATTCGTGTGTCCAAACATTTGACTGGTACTATATATAGAATAGAGTATATGCATAAACAGAATATATATACATAAACACATTTTTTGCAATGATCACTCAAATGTGGTGATCAAACACTTAAAATGGACAGAGGCTAGATCGGTCGGCGCCGGACCGCGAATTTAACCATCCGTAACTCCTGAACCTCGGGGGCTATCGACGCGGGGGTGGTCTCATTCGAAAGAGGGCCTCTAGACGTACACTCGATTCACGTTCGAGAGGGTTCCTCGAGCTGAAGGGATCCCCCGAATTTGGTGCGGAATCGCCGTTGCGGAGATGTGGCCGTTCAAAGTTTCAATGGTTTTCCATAGACTAAGCTTTAAAGCGTTTCATCCAGGTCGCCAGTAGCAAACAATGGAGCGCTGCTGGACAAACTAAGTAATTACACCATTTCAAGCATTTTATCTGCATTATATGTTCTGTAAAAAAAATGTTCATATCGGCGGCATATTCGCCGATACCGATATATCGGCGACAGGCTCATATCGCCCGATAATATCGGCAAAACGATATATCGGTCGGGCTCTAATAATTAAAATGAAACTAAAATGACATGCTCGGAATTATTGTTTTTGCATTTTTTTTCATAATGTACAAAGATTAAACATAAACCATCTGAAATGACCCAAATTGCATAAAAATCTATTCCAAATTATACTAAAATAAGATATTTTATGTATATAAACCATTAATTGAATATAAAAGCACAAAAACTGCCAATCTGGGACATATATCTATAATGGAATACACTCTGCAGTGGTCGCACCACATGATATTTGGTCGCACCACATGATATTTTCAAATTCAGTCAAAATTTACAAGCACAGAATTGGCCACCTAAACAAAACAAGCTAGCTTCCCACAAAAGGTCACTATGAAATTTACAATGAAAATAAATACTTGCAGAAATAACTTAATATTCATTGTTTTTTGAGGTCATACCACATGATATCTAAATGTAGTAACTACATACCAGCCGTTAAAAAGGTTATTTTTTTTCCAAATTTGAAAGAGACTTATAAACCTGCTTGATTCTTCCATGGGTCCTTAGCAAATTGGTATATGATGCAAAGTCCTATCTTTTAATGGATTTCAACGTAAAAGTCCCAAAATGGTAGTTTCTTGATGGTCGCACCACATGATATTTCATAAAATGGAAATCATCGGACAAAGTTTGTTTGTATATTATGATGGAAATATAAATACAAATGCTTTGCAATTTTACACAGGATTACAAAACACTTTGGAAATCATGCCAAATAGTGCATAAAATTAATTTGAATACATTTTGGGTAATTTCAAAGATGTGTACAAAAAAAAAAGTTATGGCCGGGCGGTCGCACCACTTGATATTTTGACACTTTGAATAACAGAAAAATTACAAATAGCTAATGTTTTTTGAAAAGTTAAAGTGAGTTCATACATGGGAGAGGTCCTTCATATATATGGCATCTTTTTTATGCATTTAAACCAATTTTTAACCGAAAAAAATGCAATTGGACAGAAAATTTACGCGTCACATCATTGACCCATATATATATATATATATATATACACACACACACATTTTCTGGAGGAAATAAATATCACCAGGGCATCAGAAAATCTGTATCGTTGAGCCCTTTATGTTAAATTGTGTTTTAATTTGAACTTTCCTTCAGACCGCAGATCTTTGTATGACAGCTCAGCATGACCTGCATTAGTAGACCTGGATTCCTCCTAAGTGACAGTAACTCCAGTGATTCAGAGGAGCTGCCTGTGTTTGATTTCTCACAGTCAAAATCCAGACAGCCCAACCTGGTGGTTTTAGACAGTTCAGACTCAGAAATGGCTCCTGTTGCTGATCCAGTTTCATCTTTGGAGGTCCACGCCTCCGCTGGAGCTGCTAGAAGTGACGTGTTGATGGTCAGTAGTGACAGTGAAGAGGAGGCCATGATTCCCTTAGCTGTAAGACTGAAACAGAAACAGCTTGGTCTGGGTACAGCAGCTATCAATGCAGAGGAGACCCGGGCTTCCAATGTGGTTTCCAATGGATGCTCACGCCTCTTAGAAGTTCCATCATATCATATCAACCCTGAGGCCCAGCCAATTGAACGTAACAAGATCTGTAGCAATATAACAAGGCAGTGCAGCTCAAACAACAATGCACCATACCTCTCAAAAGAACCTCCACCTGAAAATGGCACTTACCTGGCCAAATGCAAGAAAACCCCAGCAGAAGTGGAGGCTGCCAGACAGGAAACCCTGAGGAAAAGAGCAATGCGAGAGCATCAGCAGGAAGAGAAGGAGAGATTGAGGATGGAGAAGAAAGCTCTGGCTGATGCTGTGAAAGCCCTAAGGCCAGAGGAGTGCATCAAACACATGGTGGTGACGGTCGATCCAGGTAGGTGGCAGTGTGTGCCTGCAGTGCTCATCTTTGCTGTCACAGTTGCTTTCAGTGCTCTGTGTGCTTTGATACTTTTCCCGAGTTGTTAAAAAGCACTGGCATGCGGTATTAAGCTGAATGGATTAGTATTGATTAGCTGCCTCTCTCCCATAGGCCTACTGCAGCTGGAAGGTGGCGGCGCTCTCCTGACTTCCCTGCATGCCATGGGCTGCAGTTGTGCCATAGAGAAACAGTCTCTTCCTCGTAGTGTCACCTGGGCTAGACACTCACCTTGCCCTCAGGCACGACAGCATTCTACACATACAAATGCACTAAAGAAAACATGTTAGCCATATTCCTTGTCATTTGCTTTGAGATGCAGATGAAGATGAAAATAAATTAATAAATTAAATAAATTATTTTCATGTTAAGGCTGATATTAAATTTGAAATTGTATATATATATATATATATATATATATATATATATAATTAATATTCTAA
>NW_015659384.1:426271-448438 GCF_001515625.1 Sinocyclocheilus rhinocerous
GTTATTGTAAATAATATAACACTATGAACTCAATAAATGCTTTTTAATTTAGGCATCACAACACAATATAGTGTACAGTACGAAAAGTAGTTATTCATTATAAGATTTGCTAAAGATTACATTTAACAGTGCTATTTTTAACGTTTTAGAGTGAGGTTATATGATGGCAAAGGTAATCTACCAGTAAATGTAACAATAGGGGAAATGAGGATGAACAATGTATTATGTTCATTTTCGTTTGGATGATGTAATTGCTAGAATATCGCTGTTCTGCAATATGTCACCTAGGGAGGTCTTGTTGAATGTAACAGATATAGATGCTGAATTTGTGACATTTAAAAATTCAAGTACATGTATATATCATTGTAAGATCTATCTATCTATCTATCTATCTATTTATATATATATATATATATATATACACACACACACACACTCACACACACATCGGTTTGTAGATAAAGAAGATCCTTAAATATCTGTGTGATGTCTCATATCTGGGTAGAAGTTACAAACATCTAAACCAGTGGTTCTCAACCAGGAGGCCGGGACCCACTAGGGGGCCCCAGTAAGTCTTGAAATGTAAATGTAGTTTTAGTAACACACTATAATCTTAATTAATATGATTAAAAACAAAAAATAAAAATGTATCGCAATCTTGACATATTTTTGTGTTCAATTGTTTTATTTCAACAGATGTGCCAGAGGTTTGTGTTAGCTTAGATAGGAGATATTTAGAATATTGTCTTGGACAAAGGGGGGCCTTGTAGTCAAAAAAGGTGGAGAACCTCTGATCTGAATCTTTTTGCATATATTTTTATAGTTCATTTGAATGTTTTATTTGCAGACTGGTGAGATGATGTCCATTCCAGACTCAAATACTGTAATCCAAGTTCCTGTGGATGACTTTGTAACCATGATTAATAACTACTCCAAGGTAGGCACATTATGTTCTGGTATGGTGTAATTTCCTATGGGACCATTATAATTACCTAATTGACCATTAATTGGACAATTGTTTGACGTGCCTTTTTGCATGATGTGGCAACTAAAAATGAAATTAAAAGAGTTTTGTGGCCGAAAGGGCAACAGGAAAAACTAGCAGTCATGACCTTTCCAAGAAGAGTCAGAGCAATTAAGGGTAATGAATATAATTACAGGATCACCTCTCAATTATGTAAAAAAATAATCTGTAAGCTCTTTAAAATATGCTGTTGCTTGATCTTTGAAAAATACATGTCTTCACACTGTAAAACATGACCATGAATTTAACGGTAAAAGACTGTAAAAATGCTACAGTAAAAACCTGTTAAATGGTTAACGGTAAATTCCCCTACTGTATACGGTGAAAAACTGTATTGGACATTACATGTATTGGACATTAATTTTACGGTAGTATACCGTTTTTGGAAGTGAAAAAGACCGTATAATTTACAGGGAATAACCGTAAATTGACATTCCCAGAATTCCCTGCATTACATTTCAAATTTGATGGTTTTTTGTTGACAAAACAGATTTCAGTACTTCAATAAGGTTGGTATATTAACATTATATCAGTTAATGAAATTACGGTATTTAACTGTAAATGTATGTTAAAACCGTAAAACCTAAAACGTTGCTACCGTATTTTTTACAGTAAAATTCCGGCAACCACAGCTGCCGTTTTTTTACCGTAATTTTTTTTACACTGCAGAATTTTGACAGCCTTGGGATTTCTCTCCTGATTAGGCTCTGTATTGGATTTATTTGTTTTTAATATAGAGGCAATGCAACGGTGTGTTGATGGAAAGTGGCATATCTCTGACCACTTGGATCCAAGGACATATGAGCAGGAACCCAAGCAGAACCCTCAGTCTGGTCGTGATTGACATAGACAAGTACTTCAGGTGAGTGACTGTGTCAGACATAGTTTTATTTTTTTGATAACTTTAATGAAGATTTCATCTAAATGCTTTGACAAAAATACAAGCTTTACACTTCTGTAATAAATAATTAATGCTGCATTTTTTCAGTTTTTATACCCTGAGTGATTTACCAGAATTAAAATTAAAATAATTTTTTGAACAGTAATCATAAAACAAACATTTGCATTAGCATATGTATGTTATGATATATTTTGAATGACAGAGTTTATAATTGCTTAATTTTGCATTTAATGTTCTTGTGCAGATCCCAGAATTCAAAATGTCAGAAGAAATACCGCGAGGCAGTGCTGGGTGAGGAAAAGAATGTAGGACTTCAGGGAGCGCAGAAAAAGAGAAGAAAGAAAGACGATATCAATCAGCTTCCTGAGGTCTCGCGAGTGCAGGTGGAGGAGGTAAGCTGAACCACCTCATTGGCAGTCGATATATATAAATTCATGGCCATATTTGAGGTCCTCTGCTTCAACTCAGTCTTTTTTCCCTCACCTGTCCATCAGGCTTTGGTAGACCTGCAACTGCAAACTGGGGTGCAGGTTCGCTTCCTCTCTACCTGGAAAGACTTCACTGATTATATTACCATGTCAACCAAAGCAGTAGCCGAGGCACCGTTCAAGTGAGTGGGATGCCAGTTTCCATATTTATCGCTCTCCAACCAGCTGCATCTTTAGCTACAGTGGTTTATTTTTTACTTGTGTATGTTTACTCTTCCCAGGCGGGAGCGAGAGAAGACGGGTTTCACGTTTTGTTTGGAGAGTGAGTGGGCAGGGGGTCAGAAGGTGGACCGCACAGGGAACGGCCTTCTGCAAGTTTGGAAGAGACAAATACAGCAGTTGAACCGCGTCAGCCCTGATATGGCCAGTGCTATACTCAGTGCCTACCCCTCTCCTCGGCTTCTTGCTCAGGTTTAATCTGTTTTCAATTATTGAAGTGTGTAACAACTAATACAAATTGTATTTGCCAACCCATTATCGGCAGACAAATTAACAAATGGCATATACTGATCTTTTGTAAATAATTTTATGTATGACATTTAATGTTTTTTGGTGCGAGATCTCATGTTTGAATGTACATTTGTTACTTGTAGGCATATGCACGGTGCAAATCGGACCATGAAAAAGTTGGTCTGCTGGCAGACATACTCATTCGTCGCGGAGAGGGTGTGGCATCTACAACTCGCAGAGTTGGTCCAGAGCTTTCCAAACGGCTGTTTCTTTTGATGATGTCATGTGATGCTCATCAGCCCCTTGATTCTGCTGTATAGGTTCTTCTGTCTCCTTGTACACACGGGGACAAATGTCAAAAGCATTGTGTTATATATATTTATTACAGTTCAGATATTTTATAAACTCCAAGCCTGAATTTGCCAGATTTTCAAAGTTATATTTTTCTGTTTTTACTATAAATTGTTGCTATTAAATGTTTCTCAAAGTACCTAAAAACCATTTTACTTTACCTCCATCAGAATTAGTTTTCCTCAAATGACCCCATTCCAAACCTTTATGTACCTCTTTATACTAAAGGGGGAACCTTGAAAGTTTCACTTTTTTCTGGAATGCTCTTTGAGTTTTTTATTCTCTTCATCCCAGTGGCAAATAACCTTGGATGGCAGAAGCCGAAATGCAGTAAATTCTCAGAAATGCTACACACGCACAGTATTTCTTGGACACATTTAAGACCCATAGGTCATACCCAAGCTGTTTCATTTAGAATTCATTCACGTTATGTTATCTTTACATATATTAGCAGCACTAGAGAGGGCACTGTTAATTGCAAAAGCAACAGTTTCAGTTTTGGCTTTTTTCCCGTTTAAGGCACTACTTCACTCCTTTCAGTACCAAAATGGCCCCTTGAGCACACCATACTCACTGTCTAAGGACTGTAGAGGCTCATGGCTCATTTCCAGCACATTAGAGAATGGCACCTGACCAAGGAGTGTCGTGTTGCCGGAAACGAGCGGTGGGGTAACGAGCCGTTAAATGTGCTTAAGAGATGAGCTGCATGCTTCATCCCTGTCCCTGAAGGCAGTATTTCCGCTACAGTTTAAGGGATGGCATAACAAACTATGGCTAGTAGGTGTGTGCTTGTGCCGAAGGGAATTATATGAGCAGAATTACTGCAGCTTGAAAAGGGATCACCTTGGAGCGATTGTTTAGCTGAATCGTATGAAATCCAATTTTCGTGTACTCTGAACGCAGACTATAATAGCTTTTATGACCTAGAGTCTGCAGTGCTAACATCTTCAGTGGCTTGTGAATGGTTGAATGGGACTTTAATTTCCAAGAAGCAGTTGTAGGATATTACGACTTACAAAGTACAATGCAACTCATCTAACCTAAATGTTTTGGAGGAGGAATTGTTTTTCTCTGAAAGTGCTCCATTTGCATCATAATACAAATATCTGTGGAAGTGCAAAGGGTCTGTATATATTCAGCTACTGTGTCTGCAATGTGCATATATGAGTCATGACTACTCCACATGATAGATTGCACCCTGTAAAGTATTTCTGTTCAGCAGAGTAGCAGTTTCTCATTTCTGGTGCACGTGGGATTTTTCCTGCTTCTTGTTGGAGATTAATAAGGATTGGGAGTGGCGGTAGGTCAATGTCGGCCACCTTTACTCACAGTCAATAGAGTGGGAAGCAAAGCAGGGCTGTTAGTCACTGTCTTTCTCTGGATATTCTCAACTCAGCTCATCTCTTGGAAAAATGCGCCTTCTTAATGGCCGCCACACAAGATGGAGTGCCACAGGCTGCGCTGTTTATGATTTTGTGAGTTCGTTTTGTTCCAGTTACAGTTTTGTATTCTTGGCAGAGTGGGTGCACTTCCAATTTCTTGGGTTGTGCCACAGTAATGCCACCTGTAGTGTGCTGGCCCTCTGTTGTCAGTGGCATAATAATAATACATTTCCTCAGGCAAGTGATATGGCAACAAGACAAAGCCTTTGATATTATCCTTCAATTGCATTCTTGGTGTGTTTTGCCTTGGCGCTCGGTGAATCACGATCCACTCTGAGCCACTTGCTAAAACGACAAGAGAGTATGTCAAAGACTCCACAACAATCTATTTCAGAGCATGAGTAGGCCGGTCACTGTGGTATTGGTTTCTTTGCCACCAGTGTTCAATCAATGTTTCCTGCTTCTCTTTAAAAATAAATCATTATATGGCTCTGCTTCTGCCTTTTTGTTCATTTGCAAATCAGACTCAAGCAATTCAAGTGTTCAGATATTCAAAACCCTCAAGAAAACAACTTTGGCTGCCAGAGCTAGAGGATTTTCAACTACAGAGGGAAAACATTGCATTGTTATTGCAGGATTTTGTTTTCTACCTTGCCCTCTCCTACTAGCCTTTTTTAGATTGCACATATGTACAGAGTTTTCTTCTCTTACACTGGATTTTTGGTGGTTTTTGGTCCAGTCGGTTGGCTGAATTTTTGATTGCCACATGAGGGCAGAATTGCTTCACACTGACTACACTAACTAGACCAGTGAATCCACACTGGTGTTGTTGTTCTCAACTTGATGTTTTATTGAACACCACATTGCGATCCAACGCAGTAGCAATATTCTTAAAATCGAACAAATGCATTAATGTTACCATGAACTGCATAGACCCAACAATATGCAAAATTGTTATTGTGACAGGCTCTGTGTCTGATGTCTCTTGAGTTTTAAATGCTTCTTTCTCTTAGCAGCCAGTAATTCACTGCACAAGTTTATGCTCCCTGGCTGCAAGTGAGATGTAGTCAGGATTTATTGATTTTATTTTATTACTTGTCACATGCAGGTAAACAAAAAATACTTTAGTCTTTTTAAAAATATTTTTAGTATTTTGTGTTACATTCCCAATTAGTTTCTAGGTGCAAAAGGGAAATAACATTTTAAAGTGAAGGTTAGCAGAGTCAAAAAGAAAGGTTTGAACCATTCTCAGTCCCAGCACTCAGTACACAATAAGATGAAAATTAATTAATTTATAATAAACAAATGACGACATATACACTGCAAAAAGAACCCCAAACAAACAATTTAAACATAAAAAACAGCATTTCTTCAGGAGCAGGTAAAGCCAAAATAACAAACAAAAGATCACTACCTGCCAGAAGGAAATCTAGTTAACCTGCAAAGAAAAATACAAATAAAACAGAACTCTTACCTTACTTCCTAACTAGCAAAAACAGGAGAAAATGAGAACAAAAGAAAATGGCACCCATCTCCCTACTGCTCCAACGCTCAATAATAGGCAGATGACTCAAAGCTGTGCACTACAGCAAACACATTTAAGTTTGTTTTTTAAGTTTAAGCTTTACACATAAGGCTGCACACTACAGCCATAACACCACATTTAAGCTTAAAGGGTTAGTTCACCCAAAAATGAAAATTAGCCTGTGTTTTACTCACCCTCGAAGCATCCTAGTGACTTTCCTAGTGACTTTCCATCCTAGTGAAGTGACTTTCTTCTTTCAGACGAATCCAATCGGAGTTATATAAAAAATTGCCCTGGCCCCTCCAAGCCTTACAATGGGGGTAAGCTGGTGTTGGTGGTCAACAGTTCAGAAGACGTGAAATAAAGTGCGCGCATCCGTAATAAAACGTCCCTCACACGGCTCCGGGGCATGAATAAAGGCCTCCTGTAGCAAAAACCGTAGGACGTCATCCGCCGGATGACGTAGGAGCGCAGAGAGAGAACAAAACGCCATTCACGAATTAGAAGCACAATACGAGAATTTTGTGAAGAATAATGTTGGAGGATTTTGATATAAGCCAAGAGGCGACTGGTTTTCCTTTGCTAAAGTAAGGAAACTTTGTTTCCCTTGCTCCTGCATTTCTCAGAGGCGCGCGCACGACACCTACGTCATACGTCACCCGCCTGAATGTCTTCCATATACCACAGTCAGCGGAAGTGAGAAAAAAGTGTTTTTTACGTTTGAAATATGTATATTTATCTTACAAAAACGCATGAATTCGCTACAGGAGGCCTTTATTCACCCCCCGGAGCCGTGTGAGGGACGTTTTATTACGGATGCGCGCACTTTATTTCACGTCTTCTGAACTGTTGACAACCAACACCCGCTTACCCCCATTGAAAGGCTTGGAGGGGCCAGGACAATTTTTTATATAACTCCGATTGGATTCGTCTGAAAGAAGAAAGTCACATACACCTAGGATGCTTCGAGGGTGAGTAAAACACAGTCTAATTTTCATTTTTGGGTGAACTAACCCTTTAAGACAAACCAACAAGCACAACACTCTCATGCTTTTGGGAGAAGGACTCTCTCACAGGCTCACTCTCTTGTCCTGCTTAAATATTGGTTGCTCTTAACATTGATGAGGAGCAGCTGGTAGGTCCAATCACCTAGATTAGAACATGGAGGAGCACAGAAAATATTACAAACATACAACAAAACTACAACTCCCAGCAGGCCATTAGGTCCACTGGCAGCACATCAATGAATGACATACACCATGATTATAAAACACAAATTCATACATCCTGGGATGCAACACCCCCACCCATAAGTTACAAATACCACTGCATTTTGTAATCAAGGCAATTACAGTAAAACAACACTCACATTTCACCTCAAGCCTGTCAAGTCAACCAGATTAAATATTGTGATGAAAGTTAGCGACATTGAAATTTGCCACTAAAGCAATTGAAACAACCATGACACTACCTTATTAGTTTGCAATAATTAGAGAGTGCGTCTCGGGGTTCTGGTGCTGTAAGGTCAAGGTGCTCTCTGGTCTAGGGTTTATAACAGTCCATCAAAGAATACTTCAGAATGACCATGGCACTCTTGTGAATTAAAAAGCCTTTATTATCAAATGGCTAAATCCAAGAAATCTAAAAACTCTCCAACGCGTTTGGACACTAGCCTTCTTCAGGGAGAGCAAACAATAAGCTTAGCACAGGTGAAGGTAATAGATGCGTTCGACTTGAAGCACGGCTACAGACGGCAGTCAATGAGAGTAGCCGCTTGCAGTCGGGGGCGGAGTTGAAAACAGACACGTCAAGCCGGACATTTTCTGCTCCCGTTATTGACATTCACGCAGTGTTTGCATACTCTGTCACAGATGAAGTGAATTAAATGCAATATTTGTCAAATATACAGACGTTTCAGAAACGTTTTCATGAGCAACAGAAACACTTTTTATATACTGCTTAATACAGCGCCATCTTTTCAAGAATAAAGTTCAACGTAATCATATATTATTTAGCCGCTCTGGAGAAACTGCGCCGGCTGAGTCGGCTGCTCTCCAAACGCTCTTGCGGTGCTTTGATGCCACACGTGACAGTGATGTGGTGTTGGCGCCGTCTCAAGTCGGACAAAATTACCAACCGGCATGCACTGCTTCAAGTCAGATTGCGATCGATCTGCGCAGTGCTGCATGAAGTCGAACGCACCTAATGTCATTCATTAAGTCATCTGATCATAGTCATGTGACCAACAACTCTCTATAGCTTTACACATTCACAAAGACAGCAATTTTCACACTCAAAAAATACAGCATATTTTCATACTCAAGAATACTAACCAGGTCATTCCCTAAAATTACACTGATACCCTTCACAGGCAGTTCAGAGCACACTCCTATCTTGACAGGACCTGAAACTAGTTCAGAAGTTTACCATTCAGAGTGTAAAGGTACTTTCACACAGCTTTGTCCAACACCTCGAACGAAGACACTTGTACCTGTATAGGATTCTTCTGAAAACAGGAGTTTACTGTCAAGAATCAACGACTGGGCACTCCCATGTCTCTTAACATCAAAATACTGTGAGGGGGAGAGTCAGGAGAGAGTGAAACAATTCCAGTTGATATGAAAGGTTTGTAATCAGCAGTGTCTGTTATGCCCGGTTCAGACTACACGATTTTAGCCCGATTTTGCCACGATTTGCTTGACGTAGGGTGTCGTGGGAATTCGTAAACGACAATGGGCGTCGGGACGCAAGATTCCATCGTTTCAGCACGTGTAGTGTGTCATAGTGGACAACAACCGATTCCGCGTCTACGATGCCCCCGTAAAAATCCCCGGCCGAATTACCTACTGTTTTTTGACAAACACCAAGGTCGTGTGGTAATTTAATTGCTGTCCGAATCCACATCTCTGAGTTTACCAGAAGAAATCGATTCAAAATTCAGTGTTTAAACCCTTTTTGAGCACTCCCGAACACCGTAAGGTAACGTTGTACTTCAGTATAATTTGCATACATATTTATTTCTGAAATGCTGAAAAGTATTTAAAAAAACAATACTTCATAACTGCTCCACCACAGCGTCTGGGAGCAGAAAGAGAAGAAAAGCACGTAACATTCGAAATGGGTCTTTATTGTGGCAGCAGCAGGTATGCAATACAATTTTAAAATGTGTATTATTATAAACAGATATATATCTATATATAACTATAGCGCGTCTATTTTCCTATTTTTAGACAGGAGATTTAAATGATAAAATAATAAATAGGATATTATAAAATTTATAAATTATAAAATATGCTTGGAATAATAAGAATACATTTTACATAAGTATTTTTAAATACATTTTACACAATAATAATACATTTGTAAATAAAATTAATTTTATTTACAGCAGACAATCATGTGACTGGCCATGTGAGCAGCGCATTCCCAGGTTCGTATAGGATCACAGAACTCGCTCCTCCACTGTGAATAAATCGCCATCCGAATCCATGAGTTTTATCACTGAGGTGATATGTAAATTTATTTTTACAGACGTCCATATGAGAAATAATTACCGTCCGAATCGGGCTTTAAATGAACATTCTCAGGTAACAAATTTAAAAATCTTCCAGTAAAATCAGGTCCTGCAACAATTCAAAGCTCATAATTTTACTGGAAAGACACAATTTCTCGAAAATATAATTTTTCTCCTGAGCAAATTTGACAAACGTTTGGTTGACTGGTTTTGTTAAATTGCAATAGCGCTGTCGATAGGCTTCGGGCACTAATTTGTACGCTCGAAGAATGGCTGCTTTAACCACATCGTAGTCTAAGCATTGCTCCTTTGGCAAGGCAGAACACACTTGCTGTGCCTTGCCAGATACATTACACTGCAGAAGTAGACCCCACAAGTCTTTTGGCCACCCCAGTTCATCTGCTACACGCTCAAATGCAACAAAATAGGAGTCAACTTCCGCTTCTCTAAATGGCGGTACAAGCTTTGTGCTTTGTAATGTCAAATGCAAATGTAGAGTGAGACTCAATGTTTATGTATTCTCTATCTGGGGGAGAAACAGCCTGCATACAAACAGGGGAGGAAGGAATATGAAAGCGTGGTGCAGGCACAGGTTTTTGGCGTAAGGTCTCTAGCTCCATTGAACGTCATTTAACGTCTCTTTCGGCCTCAATACGGTACGAAGATGAACAACCTGTAACTCATATTCTTGTTTTTTGAGAGAAAGGTCTAACTCTCTAAATCTAATAGAGAGTACAAGATCAATACAGATCTGCAGATGCAGCTTCTTCTGCAGTCCCAATACACTACAAAACCTCTTCTGAAAGTAGCTCTTTCCGAATTACCCTCTAAGCAGCTTCTTTGGAAACATCAATTTTAAACAAGTCAGCTATCAATGGCAAGTCCTTCTTTCTGCACTTATTAAAGACTTCAATAGAAGGAGCTAAAGTGAACTTGACCAAATCAAATTCCATTCCAACAGTCTAATCTCCTCTCACCCAAATAAATGAAAACAGTCAAGCAAAGCACACAGTTTATCAAAAAAAATTCCACCAATTTCTTAAATGTGAGCCGAATTAGAAAAAAAAAATGCTTTAGACGAGCCCCCAAATGTTAAGTTCCCAATTAGTTTTCTAGGGGCAAAAGGGAAGTAATGTTTTAAAGTAAAGGTTAGCAGAGGCAAAAAGAAAGGTTTGAACCATTCTCAGTCCCAGCACTCAGTACACAAAAGTAAAAAATAAGATGAAAATAAATGTATTTATAATAAACAAATGAAGACATACACTGCAAAAATATTTGATTGTTTTTATTTTCAAAATTATTTGTTTTACAAATTTATGATTTAATTACCAGATTGTTTTATCAACTTGCAGATTCCCTCATGAACCCCAGCAAACCCATTTTGGGAAAACATGGGCTAGAATGATAGAGTTAGAGATTAAATTGCTTGAAAAAGTTTGATTGGACACACGTCATGTAGAATTTTGTTATCCAGTCAAATGCATGATATATATATATATATATATATACTGTATATATATACACACACCACTGCAATGCTTTACTAGCTCCAGCTAGCGCCATGAAGCCTTTATAAGCCCTCCAGGATGAAGCGGCACTTTTGGTCTTCAGTCAGTCAAATGGCGCTTTTCCACTGCATGGTGTGGCTCGGCTCGGTTTGAGTTTCCACTGCAGTTTAGTACCACTTTAGAGTGGGTGGGATTATAGACATGTCGTTATTGTTGCGCTATCTCTACTGCCGTGCCGAGCGACCTCCTACAAAACTTTTTCATTCCGCGTCGTCCCATCAAGCTCTCGCTGGATCCGCTCCTTGGCTATCAATGAGAGGAACGTCTGTACTTACTCAACAGACCACGAAACAGCCATGGTTGTTTAAAAAAGGTGCTCTCATTCGAAACTGTTGCATGCGTTCAAAAAAAGTTGCGCTCAATCCTCGCTGGCTGTGCTGATTTCATCTAGCGGGTCTAGTGTCTCGTGTCACAAGTTCAATGACTCGGGTAGTGACGATTCTCTCCGGCAAATCAGTGATCAGCAGGGTGTACACGTCACATTTTGGTAATGGTACGGCTCGCTTGGAACCTCAGCCGAGATGGTACTGAAAAAAGTACCAAGTACTGTACACAGTGGAAAACCCCCAAAAGCGTGCCTTGCCGTGCCGTACCATGCCGTACTATGCAGTGGAAAAGCGCCAAAAGAGGACCCATGTCACAACCCTCTTGGTTGCCAGCATTAAATTTAAGGCTCTGAAGATAGCATATAGGGCCACCTACTGGTCTGCACGCTCTTACCTAAATACTCTGCTACATATTCATGCTCCTCCTTATTCCTTGCAGTCAGTCAAAGTAAAAAAAAAAAACTTCAAAAAAACTCTACACTATGATGTTGGAACATGTTCTTTCTCTGGTCTTTCTTTGCCTAAAAGCAGTTTGGTTCTTCAGATTATGTTCTTTACACTAAGGATATGTTTACACCAGTGCGTTTTCATTTTAAAACGCATAACTTTTGCTACGGTTACACCTGTCGTTTACACTACTCCGGGGTTTTCGACCCTTGAAAACGGAGACTTTCGAAAATGCTGCAGACCCCGTTTTAGTTTGAAAACTCTGGGGTTGTGTTTCAGTGTAAACGGACCAAAATGGAGACTTTTGAAAACAATGGCGTGGCTCCCCACATTCACTCTGCGTATCCTTGACGACCGTGTAAACAATGATATCATGCACATTGTTGTACCCATATATATGAATAGGTAGATGCCCCATTCGACTGCGCCAAGCACGTAGACGCGTCCACCATCTTTAACGGTCAACTTGACGTCATTCACCATAATAATCAATGAATATTCGAAGATGCCACAATCCTGCACAGCCGATGGTTGTAAAAATCGCCTGGATTTAAATTTTTGAAGAAATGGGATAACCTTTTACAAGTGAGAATGTGTTGGTTTGTGTTTTTAAATGTATTAACTCAATATTACAAGTTTTGAAACATTGGTTACTTATGTTACTGTTATGGTGAATGACGTCAAGTTGACCCTTCGAATAAGGCGGACGTATAGTAGCCCATAGTAACAGTTGCTAATGAGGCATCTACGTACACATATCTATGGTTGTACCTGCATAAATGGTCATGTGACCTGCATTTTCAGTTGTGTAGTGTGGACGGAGAACGTTTCTGAAACGCAGTGAAAACGTGTAGACGAGGATCGTTTTCAATTTAAAACGAAAATGCACTAGTGTAAACGTAGCCTAAGAAAAAAAAAGGTTATTTTAAGAATTGTTTACTTAAAGGTTCTTTGGGAAACCTAAAATGGTTCTTACATGGAATCACGGTGGAAACCTCCTTTTGTAACCTTTATTTTTAAAAGTGTATCGTAAAGTATTTAACAAATATGAGTAGAATTATTTTTGTCTAACTACATATTAAGCACATTCAGTATCCTCAAAGAACGTCCACACTCCAAAAGGTCATCAAAAAGCAGATATAGAGAATCTCATTGATGGTCCTTATAAAATCAGATCATTATCTGTTTTCCGCTCACTTGCTCCTCACAAGTTTCGCCGTGGGAGGCTTTGCTCTCCGAAGGGTGTTTGAGAGTTTGAGGGTGCTGTGTAGAATCAGGCCAGGGCTCTATTTACTTTAGATCCCAGGCCTCATCCCTTCGGGGACCCCTAATCAATGCCCGCCTCTCGCCCTCCTCATGATCCCTCTCCCGTAGCGACCTGATTTGATCGCTAATTGGGCTATTTGTGTGGAGCTGAGCGAGCCTGACGTTCTTTCTTCTTGTCAGTGTGTGTGTTTTATGATGTATCTGGGACGTTTACTTATTTATTTGAAGCATGCACCTTCTGGAGTCTGTAAGGTGGTTTGATGGATTGCGTCCCGACGAAGTCTCCCGAGACCATCCGTGTGCCTGCGAGCGTGTGTCAATCTGTGCGAGACGCCACGGTGTCCTGCCCACTGCCGCTCAGCATTCATTACACACCGTCAGCCTCTGGGGCGTTTTTATTAACATTCCAATCAGTGCTGTGCCAGATTGCTCGATCTGCAGAAACAAATTGGGAATAGTCTTTGATATGAGGTTGAAAACACTCTGACAAGAGGAGGCACACAAATATGAATTCATATGCAATGGCGCATATTGAGATTTGGTCAATGAGCCAAGCCAGGGCCATTACTCTGTTTGTTATTTAAATGGCTTTTGCACAACACCGGCACGTGGAGTATCGCTTTCACAAGCTAGGAGATCTTGTTCCACAAAAATGGCCAGTGGGAAGCTGCCAGTTCTTCCTGAAGTGATCACTTTTCCAGTTTTCTCTCGTGATCCATTGTTGTCTTTATTTCCTTTTTTCCCTGCAGTTGACTGATTCTCAGAATGGAGGTGCTTGACAGTCACCGTCGTCTGCAAAAGACACTTTATTCTCAGAGGAAGGCAGTGGTGAGATGGAAAGATGAAGTTAAGACAGAGGGTGTCATTCATTCAGGTCTGTCACACTCCCCTCAATCCGCTGAAGGCTTCACAAGGCTTAGTGCTTGAGATTCTTTGGTCAATAGCTGTACTTGACCTTTTACACCCAAAAAAGTTTGTACGTGTTGGTGCGCTTTCCCACAGCATGTGGCATGTATGAGTATCGCTTCTGCCTGACAGGTCTCGGGATCAATCCGAATTCATGTCAGTAATATCTTCTCACAGCTGCTGTCCTTAACCCGGTGCTCAGTTCCTGTCTGAATGACGTTAGTGGTGTCTGAGCTCCACAGGAGATGACCTAGAATGATGGTGATGAAGCATCTTTGGAGAAGTGAATCCAGTGATTTTACACTCTGTTTGTCATTTTAATGTGCTGTCTCTGCAGGTTATGTGCTATTTCCGTTTTCTTTTAAATTCAACTTTAAATTGTATCAAGCTAAAGGGAATAAGTGCTGTATAAAAAATACATTTGTAGCCTAATAATCTATTCAGATGCACCCATATTAAAGTTCTGACCAGTACGCATAAGCCAATAATTATATTGTTATGGCTGATAACCAATAAATGGTCGATTTTAAAATTTTGCATAAATTAAAAAGAATTAGTAAAAAAAAAAAAAGTTGAAGACGAAGTAAATTTAGACATCACAGCATTTTGATGTACAGTATGGAAGATTAATATTTACTTTGAGATTTGCTAAAGATTACATTCAACAGTGTTATTAAATTAGTAGTGCTTTTAAAGATTAACTTTAAGTAAACATTATTTATTTATTCCATGTTGGTTGATAACCAATATACAGCATTTTACTTCTCTTAAATCTATGCATTCCACAAAACTTATTCTATCACAAATTCAATTTTACTATTTTTCAAATACGCCTGAAGGTTAATGGTATCTTAAGCTTTAGCATGTCTTAAAGTTCACAGAACAAAATCAAAGCCGCTTTTTCTGCGTGTGTAATATCAACTTCATTATTCGAATGAACAAAACACTAAGGTCAGTAAATATGCTCATTGGCTTATTGCAATGGGGTCCTTCTGCTTTCATGCATTTCTTCTTTTTAAATGTCTGACTATTTTAAGTTATTAACCTTGGGGTAAATGCTAGAACAGAAAATATGATAAAAAGCCTGTATACTCCACTTCCATTCCCATTAAAACCACCCAAAAAAAAAAAAAAAAAAGCTAGCACTTTAGTATAGGAACCAATTATCACTCTACAATTCTCTACTAGTTGCTTATTAGCATGCCTATTATTAACATATTGGCTGTTAATTAGTATTTATAAAGCACATATTTTGCATGACCATATTCTATATCCCTAATCCTAACCAATACCTAAACTTAAAGGGATAGGTCACCCAAAAATAAAAATTCTGTCATTAATTACTCACTCTCATGTCGTTCCAAACCCGTAAGACCTTCGTTCATCTTCGGAACACAAATTAAGATATTTTTGATGAAATGTGAGAGCTCTCAGACCCTGCATAGACAGCAACGCAACTGAAATGTTCCCAGGTCCAGAAATGTAGTAAGGACATCGGTAAAACAGTCCATGTGACATCAGTGGCTCAACTTCAGTTTTGCGAAGCTGCGAGAATACTTTTTGAGCACAAAGAAAACAAAAATAACAATTTATCCAACAATTCTTCTCCCCCGAGTTACGGCTTCTGCCATTTTAGAGAGTATCACAATGCATATGCACACTTTCCCCTAAGCGTAAACAACGCTGATTACGTCGATTACGCTCTTGGGTACTCTCCAAAATGGCGGAAGACGTAACTCGGGGGAGAAGAATTGTTAAATAAATAGTTCTTTTTGTTTTCTCTGCGCTCAAAAAGTATTCTCGTAGCTTCGCAAAACTGAAGTTGAGCCACTGATGTCGCATGGACTGTTTTACCGATGTCCTTACTACGTTTCTGGACCTGGGAACATTTCAGTTGCGTTGCTGTCTATGCAGGGTCTCACATTTCATCAAAAATATCTTAATTTGTGTTCCGAAGATGAACGAAGGTCTTACGGGTTTGGAACGTCATGAGGGTGAGTAATTAATGACAGAATTTTCATTTTGGGGTGAACTAGCCCTTTAACAACTACCTTAATAACTATTAATAACCAGCAAATTAGGAGTTTATTGAGGCAAGTCAGAGTTAATGGTTTGTTAATAGCGATAATTGGATCTTAAAATAAAGTGTGACCAAAAAAAAAAGCTCACCATGATCTGTAAATCTTTTTTTATTTTTCTCATTCAGTGTGAAGGTGAGGAAGGTATGTATTGCAAATAAATAAATAAATACAAAAGTATCTTTTTTTTTTTTTTTATCAAAAAAAGCCTCATACAGTGTATCTCTTTCTTCAGAGAAGTTCTTAGCTGTAGAAACCATAAACATGATGAAGTGAGGCTGGCTTTTTCATCATGCATCAAGCTTCAGTGTTATTCAAATGCTCAAGCTGGTAAATAATTCAGAGAAGGTGATGTACTTCATATTTCCTCAGCTTTGGGATTTATGTAATTTTCCCAACACCAAATGGTGATTGATAGACAGATAATGATGTAATTATCTTAGCGAGACTTGGTGCTCTCCCATTAAAGAGGATAATGTTGCTGTTGTCCTTCTGGAATTCAGTTGCTAATTTTACCCTTTAAAACTATTACAAAACGACAGCCGGTATCCTAGAATGAAGGGATCGTTTAAGGTGCACAGTCTGATGGCGTGATACAAAGGTTAAACTCTTCTTTTCTGAGCCAGTTTGTAAAAGTTGAATGTGCATACTTGCTCAGAGTTTTTGAAGGATCACATCCACACTTTGTTTTATGAAAGGACTAAAAGGTCACATGGCTTAATAGAGAAACCAATTACTTCAGCTCCACTTGATAATGAGAATGTTGATAAGCTGAGTCCTCACATTCATGTATCAGTATACTTACTGTAGTTTGGCTTGAAGTTGGGCAACATTTTTATGACCACACAAGCAGGCTATTTCTAAGTATACTCTTGTTTTTGAAATATGAATAAATTGTCTCTAGTACCTGATCAATACAACTTAAATTTCATATTTTATATCATGTACTGTACTTCTGGGGTATCATACGTAAGCCGAGCTTTCTGCCACAGTTCTGTGCACAAGATTGTAATTTGGGCACAGAAAAGAGCATTTCACATATTTGTGAACTGTTTTGTGGAGAGGTATTTTGTTAAATTGATTTTCATTTGTTCAAAATACATTATTTTTGAGACAAACAAAACAATCCTGCTTGTGCAGACGTGTGGCACAAATATAACCGCTAAAAAGCTGCCATTGAGATGAATGAGAAGCTTAATGGACAGCTCTCTCCAGGTGTTATAGACCTCCTTGGGTTAAACCACTGCAATGTGTGTCTCAAGATAATCAGAGAATCCTCAGGCAGTCAATTATCTGATTGCTGAAACATAAATTGCTGATTTATGTTTGTCAATGGGAGCACAATTAATCTAATAGATTCAAATTTGAGTTTTTCAATAAGAGTAATTATGCCATTTATGTCTTTTTACCTTTCCTTTTTAAACAATCAGCAGTCATAGATACACAAGATGAAATGTCACAGACTGAATCAGTGTCTAAACATAGAGACATCTGGAACACAAAATAGTGGGATATAACAACACCATCAACAAAAAGAACTGTTGGATGATCCCATCTTTCTGTCGTAAGAGACAGTGTGACCAGTCATTACCGGTGTCATTCAGCACTTGATGATGTGTACCCGTAAGCATCAATGATGTACTACAGATCAGTTGTTTCCATGGTTACCACAATGGAAGTGCCTTCCCAGTTATATTTGGTGCTGTTGTAATATCTTATAGACTCAGAAGCAATCAGAAGTTTTTTTCACTGTGTACCAAACCTTATGTACACTGAGAATACTTCTTGGTGCATGCACAGTGTATTTTTCTCCAATTCGGATTCTGCAGATATATATGAAAAGTCAGTGCAGAATGTGAGTTGCCTAGGTAAAAATCGTGGGCTGCATCCAGAATCGCATACTCTCTGGGCAGGTATTTCTTTTAAATAAGGAATTACTTCACGATCGTAAAAAAAAAAAGTATGTTTAATATAGTACGATTGTGTTACCGCATGAAGTTATACTGTAGCCACAGTGCAATTTGAGTTTTTAAGATCATAATTTGAGTACATTTTGGTGAAAGGAAAATGAGAGAATTTTTGAAATTTTTACCTGAACCAAATGTTCATTTTGTATGACCACATCACCCTGTTTGTGTTTGTCTGCTGTCCCTTCATTGCAAAAGATTGAACAGCTCTTTAAGGTGTATAGTGTAATTCATCCCTTTTACACAGCCTTAAAAATACTTTTTTGAGGGCTGGTCTGTGCTTTTTTTATGGAATAACATCTCTTCTGCTTCATCGTTTGGTTGTAGTCCATCTTTTCATCCCAGTCAGCCGAGTATGTAAAGATTAAGTACTGTTTTTTTTTTTGTGGTAGTCTGCACATTGATGGAATCTACTGTGCTTTAAAAATGTTCCAAAGGAAGCCATTCAGAAGGAACCTATTGTTTAACAATTAGACATATCTAGGGTGGCCATATGTGCCATTTATACGGGACACGTCCTGGCCAGGATTTTTATATTGCCTAAAACATCTAAAGTAGTTTGACCAATAACATGCAGGTATTGTACATAATCAACCAATCATGGTGTGTGAGAAGGTGAGAACGATCAAAGCGATGCAAATACGTGCACGTGTTTGTTTGTTCGTTTGTTCGTTCGTTCGACTTGAAGCAGCGCACCGATCGTTGTATGACACCAAAGTACTGCAAGAGCGATTTGAAAGCATAAGGAGCCGTCTGCTCTGCTCTCTATAGCTCTCGTGAAATAATGTCATACAACGATCGATCTGCATAGTGCAAACAGCCAAAACCTGGATATTTTAGGCAATATAGAAATCCTGGCAAGGGTGCATCCCGTAAAAATGGCCCGTATGGTCACCCTAGACATATCAGTGACTGTATGCTTTCACTTGTCCATACAACAGTGTTACCGGAGACTTTGAGGGAGGCACAAATATTGTTCTTGAAGACAGAAGAGAATGTATTGACATGCTGATAGGAAATATCTAGCCAGGGGACAAATGTGTTGGCTGTTGATGCATTAATTGGGAAGGCGGCTGTGCTGCTCACAGCTCCTGCTGGGAGCTCTGCCTCTCCTCAGACTTATTTAAAACACATCCAGACAAGGCTGCTTCGCACACATTGTGCGGAAACCAACACGAGGAATCTGGCGGCTTTGCCACATTGTTGGCCAGTGTTGTCTGGGCAGCAAAACAGATGAGTGTAGTCATTTTTTTCTCTTATTCGCAGTTGACAGGGAGCAGTTTCAAAATACTAGTCCTTTTTGAGAAATGGGGCTCTGACAAGGGTGATGAAAAGGAGCAGTGATGAGGAGTGTGGATCTGTCAGTCTACTCCAGATCTAATTATACACACCGCATGCAGGTAAATGTCACCCTTTTACATTGACATTGAGTCAGTTCTCTTTTAGAGAAACATTAAAGCTGGTCTCTGACCAGTAAAGAAAAGGACAACCACAGCTAGGAGCCTTTAGTGTGACGTACAGGCTAAAACTCAGCAGGTTAAGCATTCTGACTGATCCAGCAAACGAAAAAAGAAAATATCTATCGTTCTGGTTTGTGTTGAGAGTTCTCTTAACTGTCCTTTACTCTGACAGATGAGAGCTTTCAGCCTGCTTTATTCAGTAAACTTCTGACTGAGATAGAAGAATAAGCATATACAACTGAATAGAAGGGCTCTTGGGCTCCACGCAGGGGCCTGCATATGCCAAATGCTTTTCGGTAATGTAATGACTTCAGTTCATTCACAGTGAGTGAGCACCTTTGTGTAAAGGCAGAATATATGATGAGACTGATGTGTTAGAAGGAAATGCAAGTTGATGCACTGACAGGCCTGGGATTGAATCTGAAAAGCGGTGCATGTTTAACGTGATGCTGAATGATTGAATTTCTCACATACTGTAGTGGAAAATATTCTCAAGAAGGAACACCACAAAAAACTGTGCATAACAACTGTGAGAAAAAGTCACAATTGTCAAAAATAGTAACAATTGATATATAGAAAGTTGCAATTGTGAGTAAAACGCAATTGTGAGATGCAAATTTTAATTATGAGAATCATGTTTGCAGTTGTCAAAAAAGTAACAGCTGAGAGATATAATGTTGCAACTATTAGATGCTGTCAGGAGTATGATAAATAATTTAGCAATTATCAAAAATAGTGAAAATAGTAATAGCAATTACCTGTTATGTTTTTTTTTCAAATTTTTCAATGGTTCATAGTTCTTAAGAATTATTAAGTTTTTCACATAGTGTGGCATAAGATGGAATGCCACAAATGTGTGCTTCCTCAAACAATTGTTTTATTGCATAACATAATTTTACATAATTATGAGAAAGTAAGCCACATTGTGGTATATAAATTTGCAATTGTGAGATATGAACTCACAATAATTAGAAAAGTCCAATTGTGAGGTACAAAATCACATTTACGAGAAATAATGTGGCAATTTTAAAAAGTCACAATTGTGATATATAAAATAAAAAGTTGCAAATATAAAATACAGAGCTGCAATTGTTAGAACAAATACCTTTCTATTTTCTAAATGGCTCATATTTCTTAGGAATATTGACTTTCTCACATAGTGTGGTATAACCTCAAGAAAGAACACCACAAAAGTGTGCTTCCTCAAACAATAGTATTATTGAATAAAATCATTTTACATAACAGCAGGCAAATTCTAACACCAAAAGCCTAAAAGGGTATTAAAAGCATGACAAACAAATTCAATAATATATCGACTGCCCTTTAGGCACATTGATTGTTCATTATAATTTATATGATGCCAACAAATTAGTTTTGTATACTATTGCATAACCCCCTCAGACTTTATATCCTTGAAGGTTACAATAATCAGACTCTGTAGGATAGCTTTGCTTTTCCAGGAAAAGCCTTTCAGGAGCAAAATGCTTTTAACATATTGCTTTGAGTCCTAGGAGACGAGAGGAACAAAGAAAAAATTTAAATTAGACGAAGACAAATAGTCATGTCCATGTGGTGGACTTTGGATTTGCCAACAATATCTGAGAAAGATGAGAGTGTCAAGGCTCTCTCCAACAAACCCACAGTGCCCTAGATGCAAAACAAAGCAAAAGAAAACAATAATAGACCAGTGTCTTTTGAAATGTGCATTGCTACTTCAGTTTGGCTGCAGCTGGGTCACATTTCTCGTCCTTATTATATGTGTGACTCTAAAAAGTTCTTACACACACACACAGTGGGTATAAAGAATTAAAATGTTCACATTTTGTTGCTTTGCAGCCTGAAATGAAGACAGACACAGTTTTTGTCCAGTTGTATTTACTCAGTGCAACTTATAACATCCAAGTGAAGGATATAACACCAACATGTCAGAGAGAGAGAGAGAGAAAAAAAACAAAACAGAATCACTGAGTTGGAAAAAGGTCCATCCCCCTCCTAAAACTTGACTTGTAAACTCAATCAGGTGTAGCTAATCACCTTTTCAGCGGCACACAAAGCCATTTGACTTTCAACCAGTGGTGTTCCGTCCATATAAGCTGCGAATGCTCCGCATACCCAGGCGGCCATTGAGAATAAGTTCATGGGATAATTAATATAAACATGATTGGACAACATTTTTATGACCACACAAGCAGGCTATTTCTAAGTCTTGTGTGTCTACATGTTTTGGAACATTTACCAAAAGTTCATGATGAAACAAGGTGATCCCTTATCATTTGAAATGTAAATTAAAGTTTAAAAAGTTAGAAATAAGTACGTAAAATGATTAATTTGCCAAATGGCAGTCATTTTCTTAAATCTACCAGTTGCTGTTGCTTCCGGGCGAGCGGATTCTCCGCAGTTATTGGAGTAGTGTCACCCGGGTGGGAGTTTTAACTCCTATTCACTGGGAATAAAAAAATCATCAGAGAAGGACCCCCCCCCCGCTCCCCCCCCTCTGATTACGGATCATAACGT
>NW_015659384.1:448582-449971 GCF_001515625.1 Sinocyclocheilus rhinocerous
CAATATTTTAAATATTTTTGGGTATTTTGCATGGTCTGTTATTGGAGTAGTGTCACCCGTGTGGGAGTTTTGGGAGTTTATTCACTGGGAATAAAAAAAATAATTTAGCTGATGCAGAGAGACATATAACCGAGGGAATCCCCCCATCTCCCCACCCTCTGAATATTACCTATCATAACATAACTACGTGTAAATGTTATTTGGTGGTTTTTACTTGGAAAACCAGCTATATTTTTCTAGCATTCGAATAACTATGGATAAACCTGAAATGATAGAAGAAGGATTAGAGATGAATTTCATTTACAAATAAGGTAGGAAATGTGCATACTTTTAAATCGACACCTGCCACGGTGTTTCTTATTTGTCATCTGTGATCCCTTTTGAGTGTCCTAAAAACCGATGGGGTGTGGGGGGGTGGTTCTTATCACTCAGCATACCCGGTTAAAAAAGTCACCACTCGCCACTGCTTTCAACTGTGATCATCTGTGGTCATTTCGATTAGCTCAGCATGAAAAGAGCTTTCCTGGAGCATTTCAGTCCTTGGTAGTGCAACTGAAACAAACAATCAACTATGGGTGGCAAGGCACTGTCAAAAAAAGTTTTGAAGAAAGAAAAGAAAGTTGTGGACAGGCACAAGTCAGAAGATGGATACAAAAAAATTTCAAAGGCAAAAACAAATTCAACGCCTAGAAGCACAGTGAAGTCTATTACTAAAAAGTGAAAAGTATTTAGTGCAACACAGACCCTCTCTGGATCAGGACGCTGCTAAAACTGGATGAAAGAGCCAGGAGGAAACTGGTCAGAGTTGTAGAAATTTATGACAAAGAGTGGTCATTGTGTGCATGTGATAACAATATCACAAATGTGGCTTGTATGGGACGGTTGCAAGAAAAAAGCCACTCCTCAAGAAAGGCCACATGCAGTCACGACTGAGCTTTGCCAAAACACACTTTGAAGATACTGAGGCAGATGAGACTAAAATTGAATTATTTGGCCTCAACACCAAACGATATGTCTGGCGAAAATCCAAAACAGCTCACCATTACCGGTGGTGATATCCTGTTATGGGGGTGTTTCTCTGCAGAAGGGATTGCAGCACTTGTCAGGATAGAAGGAAAAATGGATGGGGGCAAAATACTGTCAAATTCTTGAGGAAAATCTGCTGCCCTCTGCCAGAAAGTTGTCAGTGGGAAGAAGGTTTACCTTCCAACATGACAATGACCCAGAACACACAACAAAACTGAGCACACAGTGGTTGAAGGAAAAAAAAGGTGAATGTCCTTGCATGGCCTAGTCAGAACCCAGACTTAAACCCCAGTGAAAATCTGTGGAATGACTTGAAGACTGCAGTCCACAAACGGTCACCATCAAATTTAACTGAACTTGAGC
>NW_015659384.1:450907-457108 GCF_001515625.1 Sinocyclocheilus rhinocerous
CAATGGGAAGAAGGTTTACCTTCCAACATGACAATGACCCAGAACACACAACAAAACTGAGCACACAGTGGTTGAAGGAAAAAAAAGGTGAATGTCCTTGCATGGCCTAGTCAGAACCCAGACTTAAACCCCAGTGAAAATCTGTGGAATGACTTGAAGACTGCAGTCCACAAACGGTCACCATCAAATTTAACTGAACTTGAGCGGTTCGGCAAAGAGTGGGCAAATATTGCAAAGTTAGTAGAGACACATCCCAATAGACTAAAGGCTGTAATTAAAGCAAATGGTGGTTCAACAAAATACTGACAGAATGGGGTGATCCTTTTTCAATGTATAAATACATTGTACAGACAAAAAGTTTCTTCAAAATATCTTATTTTATGTTTTGTAACATAAAATTATATATATATATTATATAATATTTTGTTATATATTTTTAATATAAACATTTATATTTGGCATCATATCTTAGTATCATATTGTATTTCTCTTTTTTTCACTTTTGATGCTCAAAGTGGCATGTGTTAGTGTAGTCTTGTGTGTCAAAAGTACTATTCATTCTTCACATGTAAAGGGTTTCAATGAGTTAAAAGGATTGTTCAAACAAGATACATTTAATAAAACCTGAAGAGGTTTCTGTCCCTCGATTTAAAGTCATGTAACCAAAACTTAGACGATCCGAAAAGGTCAGAAAGGGGCTTTAATCTTTTTAATTTTTAATCTAACCCTTGTGAGGAGATATGATCACTTCATATGATAAACATATTTAATTTAGGCTTTTATTTACATCTAAATAATGACCAACACACTTAATCTAGCTCATTACATCTTGTAAACACAGAAGCTTAAACTTGTGTGTGTGTGTGGTGCATGAGAACCAGTGAGGTCTGTTCTAGCATGTGACACACACGCTTCTGATAAAGCGATTGAATCTCTTTACAAGACTTGGATTCAACTGCTTGGTTCATATAGATTCATTTTATGACCACTTTATGACCTTTTTGGATTTGGTTACCTGGACTTGGAGGGACAGAAATTCAACCACAAATGATGATAGAATTTTCATTTTTGGGTGAACTATCCCTTTCATACTGTAGCATACTGTAAGTGTTATTTTACAGCATTTATCATTTTCATGGACAACATAAAAATAAAACTATAAAGCAGCAGCTGCATGCTTTTAATGTTTAAGCTTCCACTAATCTGTAACAGCAGGTCTAATTCATTGGCTTTATGGGAGTTCATGCCAAAGTCATGGAAGGCCTGAGTAAGCATGTAACACGTGTGCACATCACTTTAATTTTAAATTTAACTGATGATGACAAGGGCAGCTGTAAATTTATAAAATCTTGTTTTAAGATCAGACTGGTTGGGGAGACGAAAGAGTAGGGCTGGCATGCTCGACGCGACATGATTCTTTATCTGCTCTTCAAATGATTGGAGTGGAGGGTAGCCCATTACATGGCGGAGCTCTGAGTTGAGGTTGATGCTAATCACATCAGCTGTGATCTTTTCGCTCAGTCCAGGACCATAAGGCTCTGAATGTGATACAATCTTTCCTTACCCCACCTTTTCTCTTTTAATGTTCGGAGAGCATATAGAACACCAAAGGTGTGTTAACCTAGAGCTGACTGCAGTAACAGATATGACTGCTGATAAGATGTTTAGGGGCTGTTTGTGGAAACTGCACTGCACCAGGCACAAGTCTTGTGGGAAGTGAGCACACTTCCCACAGTGAGGCTGATTATGCCAGCCAGGCTCTTCACAATAAACAGATGGCTATGGCAATCATGATCACTTCATTTATTTATTTTGCCTTCCAGCAACTGGTTAAGAGTTGGGAAATATTTAATCCTTATTATATGTTAGCATAACATCCAACTAATTATTTGTTAAAGGAATAGTTTGCTTTAAAAATGAAAAGTTTTATGCATTTTAAAGCCGTATGACTTTTTTATGTAGTGGAACACAAAAGCAGAAATGTTCACACTGCTCTTTTTTTATACAATGAAATAAAATAGTGACCAATACTTTCTGTGGAAGCCTGTTTCCACCATTGGATAAAAAAAATAAAAAAGGCAACCGCAATTTTTTATCTCACAATTCTGATTTTTTTTTTCTCTGAATTCTGAGTTTATAGCTTGCTATTGTTTTTACTTTTTTATTTTTAATTCAAACAAAAATTAAATAAAAAATGAAAAAAGGTCATTGTGACATTTTATCCCACAATTCACAGGATTCCCAGGAACTGTGAGTTAACATTTATATATCGCACAATTCTGATGACCGCGAGATATAAAATCAGAATTCAGAGGAAAAATTATTACTTTATATTTTTGTATGTATGTATCCATCCATCCATCCATCCATCCATCTATTTCTCTATCTATCCGTTCTCTGGCAGAAATAAGCTTCCATAAATTTCACTCCTAAAAGCAACATAAAAACCCATACTTTTTAAAAATGTTATTTATTTATTTAACATTATTTGTTTTTATTTCAAACCATATAGATTGAAGCATTTCTTAACTTGTATTTGTAAAAGTTTTTTTAAGCATTTTTTTTCTCACAATGTCTCTCTGGCATATTGCAATGTTAACTATTAGGGAATCTAATAAATAATAAATATTTATTCAATAGGGGAAATAGTAAATTCATGTGCATATCATGTGCTCCACCCAATTATTATGTCTAATCATCGGTTATTGGTCAGAACATGAATAGACATTGGCAGAAGCACTCTGTGTATGGGGTTGTGTGCTGATAATTACAGATTTATGTTTTCCACAGTGGAGGTTGTAATTATTCAAGGTGAGAAATTTGAATGAAGCCATGGCAACAAGCCACATCTTTTTCCCCCCTCTAATATTCTCAATTCCTAACCTAATTCCTAAATTAATAGCTCATTAGAAATAAGAAAGTAATACAAATAAAAGGGTAGTATGTTTAATTTATTACAATGACAAGTACAACGAATGCAGAATTTATATTTTATGAATTGATCTTGTGCATTCATACATTTGCTGGTACAGCACTTCACATTCTGAATTTATTTACTAAAGATGAATGTTGTTATTATTAATAAGCCTCATATATATATATATATATATATATATAATATACATATTGTTTTAATTGTTGTATTCATAGACACATTGACTTTTTTTTTGTTAATTTATTTCAATTTTTGTGTTACAAAATAAGGTTGGCAGTCACAGTCACAAAGCACTGCTGAAGTATCCCAAAGGTGCCACAGTTTCCTTCAACTGACAGTAAACAGGAACTGATGGCTGAAAAATAGATGAACCAGAATTTAGATGGGCTGTCATTCGTCTAATGTCAGTTTCGAAAATAGGTATTTCAGAAGTCAGTAGATCTTATGCAAAACACATGAGGGGCTGAGCAAGAAAAGGTCATTCAGGGAAGAACTGGGGGAATCATATGACACTTGTGACTTTGAGTGTTTTATATTTTTTGTTGTTAAGAGGGTTTTTGCTGAGAGCCCCTGTAGCAAATAATCTTTCTGTGATTGATCCTCTGCACTTTTGCTAACATCCTGCTGCCTTTTACAAATAACTGTGCAGTATGCGTGCGTGCGCGTGTGTGTGTGTGTGTGTGTGTGTGTGATAGAGAGAGAGAGAGAGAGAACACATGCAGTATTTAAGACCGTGTCATTATGTGAGGTGAGCTTTGTATCTGACCAACACAAATCTTTAGCACATGGAACAACAAGACATCTCACACTGGGGACCAACCTCACACTGTGCTTTAAAGTAATTGTTTCTTCTGTTGTAAAGCATCTTTGTGTGTGTTTATTTGTGTGTTCATGAACTCCTGCTGCACTGCTCAAACTCTTTTCCTGTGTTCCTTCTGTTATAACTGCTGTGTTCAATAGTGAGACGCTGGTCTGACACACACGCACATGACGGTGAGGATCCCAGGAGTAAGTGTGGTAGCTGAGGTCATTCTACAGCACATCCCTGCATCTGTCCACACACGCCGCGGCAGCTGCAGCAGCAGAGGTCCAGACAGCCCTGCAGAGCGCTGTTCAACCCGCCAGACCACACTCCTGCACATGCAAATTAATGCCAAAAAAAAAAAAGGATTCTTGGAAGCCTATGTTGTGCTGTTGTTTTCCTCCCAGCAGTCATCTCGGATTGTAGTGTGCAAGGGCACTATAATATGTATCATTTCACAGCTTAGTTTTGACCTGGATTCATGTCAGAGCGTAATCATAAAATGTCAGTGATTAATTGGCTCGATTGGAGAGGCATTTGTTGGAATGATGTTCTTCATTATATGTTTGCATATATACGATAATACAATAAAAACAATATAAATAAAATAAAATATTAAAGGGATAATTCACCCCAAAATGAAAATTCTTTCATTAATTACTCACCCTCATGTTTTTCCAAACCCGTAAAACCTTCGTTCATCTTTGGAACATAAATTAATATATTTTTTATGAAATCCAAGAGCTTTCAGACCCTCCATAGACAGGAATGCAACTGAAATGTTTTATGGCCCAGAAAGGTAATAAGGACATCGTTAAAATAGTCCATGTGACATCAGTGGTTCAACCGTAATGCAATGAAGCAACGATAATACTTTTTGTATGCAAAGAAAACAAAAATAACGACTTTATTCAACGATTTCTACTCTTCCGGGTCAGTCTCCGCTGCCATTCATGAGAGTGCACAAAAGTATTCTCTTTTTAAAACAAATAATATAACAGTGTCTCTTTAAATACAGAAGTTAAATATTTACCATAGAAGAGGTCTATTCAAGTCATTGTTTCTGTGAATTTATGAATAAAACATTTCATACATTTCAAAATAAATAAAAGTGTCTCTTTGAATACAAAAATTAACTGTTTATCATAGAAGAGATTTTTGTGAGTTTTTTTTTTAATGAATCATTTAAAAAAAGAGTATCACGAAATTCAACCTGCTACCAAAACTGACCATGCTACTGCGCATTACTGGTTAATCAAAAAGAGGAAATTAAATTAAACATTAACATAAAAGTAATTGTTTCTGTGAATTGCTGAATAAATTTATAGATTTATTATTAATAGATTGATCCTGCAACTGTACATCAGTTTGTAATCAGTATACATTATTTGAAATATATGGCATTTTTTATTGTGGTAGAATGTATGTAGTTCAAATCACAGAGAACTGAGCCCACGAGGATAGCAGCATTAGATAACACGGATGAGATGAGGGATTGTGGGATTGAAAGGCCGCTTACAGAGAGTAATGGCAGCGGGGAAAGCTATCATGAATCTGATGGGCGGACAGCCTGTTCCTACTTGTGTGCCTGCCTCCCTTAAAGTGGACTGATCTAACTCTGTCTGTTTGGTTTCTCCCCTGCATTTGTCATGGTGTTGATGACCTGACAGGCCAACCTGGCCACCCCGAGATGAAACTGCAGCAGCCTACTTCCCTGCTCCCAACAGACAACAGGAAGGAAATTGAAGAAAGAGGGTGCTTCCTTTTCTCCTGTATATTTTATACCATTTATTTTGGTTGTCTGCCCATCCTTCTCCCCCTCTCTTTTTCTCTCCCTCTTCCTCTCACATACGTGTACAAACACACTTTGTAAGAGGAGACTCAGAACGGATTGAATAATTCCCTTTGTAAAATCAAAAGGTTTTTCTTCTACAAAGGTTGAAGAAAATTCCTTCCAAAACATTTCCCAGGAGCACTAAAACATTCAATAAAGGAATATTTTTTTTTCTCTGCAGTAGTCATATTTTTGTCCCAGAGGACTGTATAGTAGCTGTGAGAGGACAAAACAAAGCAGCAAATTAGATAATTAATAAAAGGTACATTAAAACAGTTAATGTCCTACATTTGGAATTCATCAAATTTTGCTTTCTTTGGAGCACAAGGTGCTTTTTCACAAATTCAGAATCCCATAAAATGTTTGATTTTGACTTCATGATTTACAACATTGGAGAAAACAAAAAGTTTTTTTTACCTATCACCAAACCTTAACTTAATTTCTTTGTTCCCTTTCATGGGAACTTCGAACTGCGTCCTCTAGGGGTCGCTATGGGGAACGATCTGAGTTGGTTTAGACCCCGGTACCTTGGGCTCCTCTCATCTAGTGTGTCTCTTTCGACACACTCTGGAAGCATCGCTCCCCTCACCATTGAGGGTTATTGTGAGCATGGTGCTTTCTTTCGAGCGT
>NW_015659384.1:457118-471175 GCF_001515625.1 Sinocyclocheilus rhinocerous
TAGTGACGTCATGGGCTGTCGCCGGCCAACGTGTTGTTGGTGTTTTTTCAATGTATGCTTCAGACACGGGTCACGACGAGGCGTTCCCCATAGCGACCCCTAGAGGACACAGTGTCTCGTTCCCTACTCAGGGAACCATGGTTACATAAGTAACCTGAGACGTTTTCTTCCATCTTTGCCGCTGGCTGCATCTCAATAGGCTATTTCTTAATTAAGTTGGCTTGAGAAGCTTGACTCTGTGTGCTATATCTTTTCTAACTGATCCGGCCTACGGTTTTCATAAACCAGACAATCAAAACCACCTAAAATCCTATATACTTTCACTGAGGGGGTGAAAACTTTTATACAATAAGACTTATGGTGTATTTAAGCTGTCTATTGCTATAGCAAAGCTTAACAACTCCCTACTGAAAAAAACAGCTAAAAGCTGATTGGCTGCTTTGGCTGGTTTCCCAAGCTGGTCTTAAAGTGATTTTGGCCACTTTTTTAGCAGGTCAGGCTGGTCTTAGCTGTTTTTTAGCAGCACTGCCAGTGAAGGTGCAGAATAAAGGTCACTTTGTGAGTCAACAATCATCTGCCAGCGCATCAGCAGTGTGTGGATGCAGGAAACAGCATCTGCCCCAGTGCTAAGGAATGGATTTCTCCCCTCCTGTCAAACCAGATGGCTTATACCTATGTGGCTTGTTTTTTTATTTCGCATCAGATCAGTATCTACAAAGACGGATAATCAGGGACAACTGATTATATTTTGTTCCACTAAAGATTACGTCTCAGGTTACTTATGTAACCATGGTTCCCTGAGTAGGGAACGAGACACTGCGTCCTCTAGGTTTCTTGCCATGCTGCGGATGCAAGCTTCAGACGAAGAAGTGGATGATGTGTTCTCCCGGCGCCTATTTATACTATAGTCGCACCGGTAGTGACGTCATGGGGTGTCGCCGGCCAACGTGTTGTTGGTGCTTTTTCAATGTATGCTTCAGACACGGGTCACGACGAGGCGTTCCCCATAGCGACCCCTAGAGGACACAGTGTCTCGTTCCCTACTCAGGGAACCATGGTTACATAAGTAACCTGAGACGTTTTCTTCCATCTTTGCCGCTGGCTGCATCTCAATAGGCTATTTCTTAATTAAGTTGGCTTGAGAAGCTTGACTCTGTGTGCTATATCTTTTCTAACTGATCCGGCCTACGGTTTTCATAAACCAGACAATCAAAACCACCTAAAATCCTATATACTTTCACTGAGGGGGTGAAAACTTTTATACAATAAGACTTATGGTGTATTTAAGCTGTCTATTGCTATAGCAAAGCTTAACAACTCCCTACTGAAAAAAACAGCTAAAAGCTGATTGGCTGCTTTGGCTGGTTTCCCAAGCTGGTCTTAAAGTGATTTTGGCCACTTTTTTAGCAGGTCAGGCTGGTCTTAGCTGGTTTTTATACTGAATCAACTGGTTTTAGCTGGATTAGCATAGAAACATGTTAACAAAATGCTAGTAACTTGCTAATCATGCTAGAAAAAATGCTAACAAAATAATATTAACTTTGCTAATCATGCTAACAACATGCTAGTAACATGTTAATCATGATAGAAATGTGCTATCAGCATGCTAATAATGTTAACAACATGCTAGCATCATGCTAGTAACATGCTAATCATGCTAGAATCATGTTAATAACATGCTAATCATGCTTGAAAAATGCTAGCAAAATGCTAGTAACTTGCTAACAATGCTAACAACATGCTAGTAACATGCTAATCATGCTAGAAACGTGTTAGTAAATTGTTAATCATACTAACAAAATACTAACACCATGCTATTAACGTGCTAATAATGCTATAAAGATGCTAGCAACTTGCTAAACATGCTATAAACATGCTAGCTGCATGCTAGTAACATGCTAATCATGTTATAATCATGCTAGTAACATGCTAATCATGTTATAATCATGCTAGTAACATGCTAATAATGCTAGAATCATGCTAGCAACATGCTTGCAACTTGCTAATTATGCTATCAACGTGCTAGTAACATGCTAATCATGCTATCAACGTGCTAGTAACATGCTAATCATGCTAGAAACGTGCTAGTAACTTGTTAATCATGTTAACAAAAAGCTAACACCATGCTAGTAACGTGCTAATCATGCTAGAAACATGCTTGCAACTTGTTAAACATGCTATAAATAGGCTAGCATCATGCTAGTAACACACTAATCATGCTAGAATCATGCTAGTAACATGTTAATCATGCTAGCAACAGGCTAGTAACATGCTAATCATGCTAGAAACGTGCTAGTAACTTGCTAATCATGCGAACAAAATGGTTAACACCATGCTAGTAACATGCTAATCATGCTAGAAACATGCTAGCAACTTGATAAACATGCTAGTAACATGCTAATCATGCTAGAAACATGCTAGCAACTTGATAAACATGCTAGTAACATGCTAATCATGCTAGTAACTTGCTAATCATGATAACAACATGCTTGTAACTTGCTAATCATGTTAACAAAATGCTAAACATGATAGAAAAATGCTAGTAACATGCTAGTAACATATTAATCATACTATAAAAATGCTAACAACATGCTAATCATGCTAGTAACAGGCTAATCATGCTATAAACATGCTAATCATGTTAGAAACATGTTAGCAACACACTAGTAACTTGCTAATCATCCTAGAATCATGCTAGTAACATGCTAATAATGCTAGAATCATGATAGTAACTTGGTAGAACTACTTAAAGCTATTACAATGTTTTCAACCATTCTGGCCTGGCTATTTCAAGCCAACTTTAAAGTTTGACATCAAACTTTACTCATCTAGTTTCAGTTTGATATGTGTGAATGTGTGAGTATGTCTGACAGTAATTTTATTTATTGATTTATTACATGTACTCACATTCAGTGACAGTGTCTGCTTGACCACTTGTGAGTTTTAAGTACAATCTCTTTATATTACTTTCCTCTCACAGAAGTTCGTCACTGCATACACACATCACTGCACACTGCACTGCTCAGCACACAGTATCTTCCTGGTAACAAGGAAATGCCACTTAACAGCCGTCTAGAAAATGTCTCTGTGATGTCACTTGCGTAACATGCATGAAATGCCCTTATAAAAAAAAAAGAGAGATGAGAATGAATAAAACATGTTCAATATCCAGTCAGGGCTGTTATATTATTAAAGTGGACTTCTACATCAAAGCACATCATGGTTTAAAGTAGTGGGTGCTGAGTGTGCCTTGACAATGAGCCAGAAAGCCATCACACACTGGACCAGGGGGACAAAGGGGGCATGCACAATTTTTCTTTGGGGTGCCCCTAACGGCACCTGTTTCTGAATATTCATTGATCTAAATTATGTAGACTACTAGTGTAGATTTGTAAAAGAAAACTTGGTCAGAATAAATGTAACCATATAAAACAGATATTGCTACAATTTTTACAGATGTTACTGATTTTGATAATGAACAAAAATTTACCTCTGCATCCTAAGCTACTATCAAATGTGCACTTCTAAGAGTGATAATTTTTTATCAATTTTTTTATCGTGATAATTTTTTCTTTGGCCATATCACCCAGTCCTAGTTTTCAGGTTAAATTTCAGAAATTGGAGGCTTAGCATGCTACATTTTTGTGTAGACTGACCAATGCTGCAATCCATAGGTTGCACTGGCAGTCATGTCCAAAGGGAGAAGTCCATACCATCTTCATTTGATGATACTGATGAAGCCTCTTGAAGTAAAATCTTAGCAGATTTGATCTGAACTTATGAAGGTAAGATGTGCGAGCAGCACTGCATGCAAAGTATTTGCAGTTCTGGTATGTTCCTTGCAGTGCCCTTACTGCCCATGGCTACTTTTTAATTGGATCTCCCTAGACATGTAAACATCACATTGAGTAGGCAACAATGAACAACAGATAGGGGAAAATAAAGAGGAAGTGAGTTGCTTTGTTAGTGCATCAATTAGTTGTGACTCTCGTTTATAAGGGTGGTCCTCAGAGACACTCAAGGAGTTCATGCTAATACATATAGAGGAGATCAAGACATTTTGTTAACAACAATTAGCAAGCCTTGCCCATGAAGTTAGACACTGGAAAGCACAGAAGTGGACAGGCTGGCATTTTTCAGCCTATATTTTACAGGTTGACAGAAATGGAAAAGGTTTCAAGGGGAAGGTTTGCAGGGTTTCAGTTCTGCCATGTAAATTGGTAGCAGCATTTGAGAGCCTATTATAATATCACAACTGGCCAGACTTGGAGCTCTGACCAAACTAATATGAATGACCTAGACTGTGCTGTATAACACAGGCCTGAATATTTATCAGATACCTGAGGAAAATGTCTGGCATTTGAAAAATGGGCCAGCAACGGGCCTTTACTCAACAGTTAATTAATATTTATCATTCACAGGAGAGTTAAAAGAAAGATGAGTGGGTCCTCAGGAAGTTCTTTTTTGCTGACTATAGACTTTAAAGGCCAAATAATATTAGGGTAAGAACAAAGTGAGAGGTTGAAGATAGGAAGTTATCATGTTCTCCTCGTATTTTAGAAGTTTGCATTTTTTTTACTTTGCCAATAGTTAGCTTTACTTTTCAACAGCATATGGGTCAGTGATGTATATGAGTGTATGATAAAGAAAAATCTTTTAAAACACTAGTTTAAACACATTTGCCAAGTTAGAAATGTACTTTGACATTTTATTGACTGTTTTTAAGAAAAGTTTCATCATATTCACACACACACAGAGACACATATTATCAAATGTTGAAATCGAATGTTTTCATAAATATTTTTGTGACGATGATTTTGGATGATATTAAGAAATATTATAGAAGATCATGCCAGACTACATATATTTTATTCCTTATGATATTAGAATAATTGTATCAGCCTGCCATTTTATGTCCCCCAAGAGATATTAATATGAAATTTTAATTCTGAAATGAAAAACATGTTCTCCATAGAGGAGGTGTATTAAAGTTATTGAATGTATGCATTGCATTTTAAATATTTTTTGACAAATTAATAAGACAAATTTGAGCATCATGTCACCGATCTACAGTCTATGCTTTACATATGATGCTTGTTATTTTTCTACAATACAGTGGTGTAAGCACACATGAAAAGATTTTAAAACATTTAAAATGTTGCATGCAACTATAGTTGGTAGTTGGTACAGTGGCACTCTCAGTGCAGTTGTTACGTGTACATCGTTTCCCCTGTGCCACTGTGCCATTTCACGCCATTCCTTTCCTGTCATCACCTGAGATGAAGACAGGGAAAGTGCAGATGGTAGGCTGAAGTGAGACTTAAACAACTGTGACATTGATGGCAAACCTCTAACTCCTTCCTCAAATTGACTGTTCCACTCTCCCCAATCATGTCCCTATTTATTAGTTTCAGTTCACGTCCTCTGACCCAATCTCGTTAAGAGGTATTTTACCTGGATTTGGACGAGCATCAATATTCTAATGGGTGGCAGGGGGATTATGCATGTGGATTAAACCTGGGCCAGATTATCCAGGTGAGTTGTGTCTCTATCGTTTTAAAGAATTAGACAAAGAGAGTGTCTCACCACAGGCCAAAATGGCACGCGTTTATGCGATTGCAACATTTTTGTTACCTTTTTTCTTGTTTTACCTTTTTGGCACATTAGTCACAATAGAGAAGAGTGTCTGTGAGTTTAGGTGCAATGTTCTGCGTGGTTAACCTGACTGGATTTGTGGTAAAAGCTGTTAATGCGGACAGCTCTTGGATCAGAATTGACCTTTAATGGAGGAGTCAACCTAACCCTACTCAGAGACAGGGTTATTAGCAGAAAAAAAACAAAACAAAAAGACACTTTGTTCAGACAAAGAATAAGGCACTGATATATTCCTGACTCTTTGCTGTGCTGCAGAGGGGGTTTATTCACCTTGAAAATATGAGTTATCACAGGTTCATTTGCATTGCAGGATATAATAGGGCAGGACAGAACTGGACTGAAGAACCTGAGCTAATTAAATACCCACATTGAATATTTCATCCACAGAATTAAAATTCGGTTGTTATTTATTCACCCTCATGTCATTTCAAGCTGTAATTTTTTTTTTTTTGCCACTTCTATAAACAAAGGGAAAAATAAATAAATAAACAAAATATGAAATGAGCCTTTTGAAACTTGTCATGTGGCTATGAAATTACATTTCTTTTTTGTTCACATATTTATTCCTTTGTAAGTACTAGTGGATCCTTTAAATTCTTCACAATTCCCATTCCTTATCTTCATACAGGTCTATTCCATGTAATGACAGTTTAAAGTGTCCACAGGCTTTCAAGCTCTAAAAGTGCCAAAATGCACTATAACAGCAGCTTAAAAATAGTAGATAGGACTAAGTTAAATTATGTTGCAGCAGAGGTAAAGATGATCAATGAACAACTTCAGTCTGTTTTTCTCAATGCTGTCATATGGCTTTGGAAGACTTGGAATAAAGCATAAGAGTTATATTAACTACTTTTATTGTGTATTTTTGGTGACTGTTTTAATTTGGCATTTTATGGTCACTATGAATTATTTTATAGAAAATATATGTATGATGGTCCTTTAATTTATTATTATTATAATTTTTTTTTAAATATTCAAAAAAATGTTTTAAATGACATGAGAGTGAATAAATAATATAATTTTTGGACAAAATTATTCCTCTTAAGAGAAAAAAAAATCTATAAGATTGTAGTGTTTTAACTTGTATTGGTGGATCCTGCCACCCACTCATATAGTTTTAATGTCACTGTGCCCTTGAACACCAGGCTTATTTTCTAAAGGTGAATGATAGTATGACTGGCGCTGTGCTCTGATCTCTCTCGCTGAGTGTGTCCAGCTGGAAATTCTTAGATTAGACAAATCAAACCTCATTGACAGTGAATAAATACATGACAGTACATTGTTAAAGGTTTAAATACTCCCATTTGATTAGATGATTCATCCACTGAACTAACAGGGCATAAAATAACTGTAATGTCAAGGCAGGGTCAGAGTCAATTTTCTGGAATTATAATTGTTTAATTCCTGCATCAGGTCAATCTGAGATTTGTTCAAAAAGCAGAGGGCTCTGGCATAAAGCGTCTGTTACTAACACTTGGATTAAGGTATTATTCACAAACCATTGCTTGTGGCCTCATTAGTAGATCAGGTAAGGTGTCAAAGCTTGCCCTTTGCTTTGAATAACAGTTTGCTCCTGGGAGGCATGAACTTATTGCTCTGTGAAGTGTTGCACTCACAATAATTAAGAAAAGAGCTTTCAGTTTATATTAGATACATAATGAGCACCGTTCACTGTTAGAAATATTGTCTTGCCTGATTAATTGTGATCACACCACACTATTAATCAAATGAAGCAAAGAAATGTACTCTGCATAGGTTCGTGTCTGTAGATTACAGCCACGTATGCATCGACATGACCTAATTCCGTGGTTAGATTATTGTTAATTGTCCAATTTAACATGGTAGTGACATGTAAGAATGAACACGTTCATGTACATGCTTTTTATGTGTTCAGACAACAATAGTAATGTTTTTTGACACAGGGTGTGAACATATAGGTCTGAGGTAATGAAAAGAAACTCCGTGTACAGACAATATACATTTATTTATGCATTTAAAAAAATAAAAATAAACCCAGAAAGATAGATAAATGACCATTTCTTGTTTTAAAGCGTGTGCTAGTCGGCTATGCCCCTCTCTCTTTCGCACTTGTTACACTACTGTTGCTAAGCAACCATCTCCAAGAGAGCTACTGTCGCTAGACGTGAATCTTATTAGTGTTTACATAGTGCTTTTTTTAAGATCAAGGTCATAAATAAGCATTTAAATTACTGAATTTTTAAAGCGTGAACAAAAGTTCTTGGCAGGAGGGCCCAAACTAAAAGAGGAAATGTGTAAAGAAGAAGTGTAAGCAGCAGAAACACATAGGTCAGTAATGTAGTCAACCGCAGTGTTAGGAAGCCCATGTGTTGTTACAAGGTTCACATTTTAAAGCGTGTTTAAAATGAGCTCAGGTGGTTTCAAATTTATTTTGATTTGGTAATAGAGTATCACTTTACACCGTGGTCCCTTCAATGGTATTTAATTCATTAAAGGGGTCATGAAAAGAAGAATCAAAATGTTCTTTATTTTTACACATAGAAGAGGTTACGCTACAATAAAAACATACTGAAAGTTTCAGAAATAAAACTAGCTCCCCAGTTTAAAATATGAATTATTCTTTTCTACCCTTCTGAAATGTCCAGATTTTGAAATTGAGAGAATCGTAACGTCACAATTCTCCTCAACACACCCCTTAACATACGCCATTGTCATATGTAAGGAAGTGTGTTCTGAACAACTCGTGTCTGTCCATTAATCACAAGAGCAATACTGCTGTTGGATAAAGAAAGATCTTTTTTAATTATGACTGTTTTTGATGAAAATCCGTACTAACATTATAAGTTCACCTCAGAAACCATTATTAAGTAATTTAAAGAAATCATTTCATGACCCCTTTAACTAACATTATACAATATTTAATTACAATATTTATTAATATTTGTTAGTTAATAAAAATACAACTGTTCATTGTTCATGTTAGCTGAGGTCCATTAAATAATATTATCAGATAAAACCTTTGATTTTAAGGATGTATTAACGCATGTTAAAACGAACAATTAACTAAGATTAATAGTTTGTCAACTAAACTAATGTTAACAAATGGAGCCTCATTGTAAATTGCTACCAGTAATATTCTTATTGTAACTTCGAAATGTATTTGTATATGCTTGTGCATTATTTAAGCTTGTATATTCAGTAAAGTAAATGCCATGTGTGACAGCAGAAGAGGACCAAGGGGTTATGGTTTTATTAGTCTTAGCCTTAGATGTCACACCAGTGGAACCAACATACTCGGTTGGCTAAATGTCTGATGCATACAGTGCCGATCCTAGCCTTCTGGGGGCCCTACACAAAACTGTGTCGGTGTGGGGGTGTGGGGGTGGGTTGTGGTGGAGTGGGTTACGAGTGGTTATGAACGAATTAATGAAACGCATTTTGAAAACTTGAGAAACAGTGTCTCTTCCGCGGCTCGGTATGCTTTCAACTTGTTTTTTTTTTTTGTCTCGAGCAAGACTGTACGACATTCACATTACATGATTGGACTCATTTTTACGTTGAAAGGGCGACAGCGCACCGCGTTAAAAGAAATTATCATTCATGTTTACATAACCGCTGGCCAAATTCAAAAACGAAACTAAATCAAAATGAATAGAAGTCACACCAGTGGAACCAACATACTCGGTTGGCTAAATGTCTGATGCATACAGTGCCGATCCTAGCCTTCTGGGGGCCCTACACAAAACTGTGTCGGTGTGGGGGTGTGGGGGTGGGTTGTGGTGGAGTGGGTTACGAGTGGTTATGAACGAATTAATGAAACGCATTTTGAAAACTTGAGAAACAGTGTCTCTTCCGCGGCTCGGTATGCTTTCAACTTGTTTTTTTTTTTTGTCTCGAGCAAGACTGTACGACATTCACATTACATGATTGGACTCATTTTTACGTTGAAAGGGCGACAGCGCACCGCGTTAAAAGAAATTATCATTCATGTTTACATAACCGCTGGCCAAATTCAAAAACGAAACTAAATCAAAATGAAATCGAACTAAATTAAATCATCTTTGAGAGCAAGGCGGCTCCCTGGTGTTTCGGGGGCCCTACCCAGCTTGCGTATTTTGCATATAGGATCGGCTCTGGATGCATAGCACACTAAACTAGTCGAATGTCTAAATCTGATGGCTAACTTTTACTGGATTTCTGGGAAATCTAGTGTTTATTAAAATAAATTATGGTAAAAGAGAAAAGCTTTTGCATGTTTACATATGAAATATAGGAAAAGTGTATTTTTTTTCAAGAATGTTCAACACTTTGCCATTTGAAAGGTTTTCAGAGTGATCCCATTTAATTAGCTGTAGGTCCTCTCAAATCTATAATCGAAGAAGATTATAGATGCAAGTGAAGTACCTCACTGAACAGTTTAAATGGGCGGTAAATATGAAAGTACCAATGCTTACATCACAGCCAGTCGATTTAGTATTGTATTTGGATCACCCAAATTGCTTGTGGGCAATAAAAACTGGAGGGATGCTCCAAACAGATTTGTAGGAAGAGCTTGTGATCGGAATAGCTGTTGACGAAGTGCACATTGGTGCTTATTAGTTTTAGTTGGATTAAAATTCTGAGAGCAACCTTTACATACATCTACAACTAATTTTGTAGGTGTTTTTTATGTAGATTGTTGCACCTTGAACTTTTATGCTGATCTTGAATGATGTTGTAGCAACAATTTCCGTCCCTGATCATGACGTTGAATAAAATGTCTTTAGTTAGTCGCTTAACATGTCAGTCAGACGGTCTCTTCTTAACTAAATGGGCAGTTCTTGTCCATATAGTATATAGAGTTTTCAAGTACTTTTTGTGGTATTACTAGCCAAATAGTTTATTAAACAAAATTTATTAAACAAAAATATATTGAACTTGTATAAAAACAGTATCACACATGCAAATGTGCTGTTGAAATGTAATATTAAGTATGGCAGCATTCTTACTCATGTCATATTAATTTATGGTTTGTACCTTTAATCTGAGGATTTCTACTGGGACACACGCAGCCACACACGGTATGGTGCTGCTTCAGATGGAGGATAAGCCTCATGTTCATGGGCACAATGACATTTAAAGCTGCAGTATGAATCACAGAATGGACTTGAATCATGTTTTAGATCTGGACAATATATTTTGCTTAGTTTACTACAGCAGAACACAAGTGCACAATATACTGGTTTTCTGTATGTGGAATCAAATAGGCATTGCTCAGAGACTCTTCACTTTAATCCCAAAATCATGCAGTCACATGTGCATGTTGTACAGATAAGACTAGCGATATCAATGTGGTGACCACCAAAATTGTAAGTGCATTTTTTTCCTGTAGCGTAAGATTCAGGTGAGGGATCTAAGCTCTAACCCCGCAGTCTACTAGATGAACTTCCCAGAGAGACTGGAAGTGGGGCAGTTGGCAGGAGTGAAAACCCAATTAGGCAAAAATGTTTCCACCACCCCTCCCGCTGCATTGGAACTTTTTCATTCAGCTGTCTGGGCAAAGGTTGCCTATTTCCTGGGGGCAGATTCATCTTAAAAGCGATGCTAGTGACTCCTGAAGACACTCTCTTTGAGTGTTGTGGAATTCACTATATAACAGCCAGGCTGCCAGTCCATCTGTGGTTTTTATAATGTGCTATTGCAAACGGACATTTTATATTTACAATATGTATCATTACAGATTTCACTCTAGATATTTATTTGCATATAAGATATTTCACAATGTTCATCTTAAGCTGGGTCATTCCTACTGAGCAGTACATTTTCATATCCTCATCATATTTAATATATCAGGTAAAACATTAATCCTATTTTGAAAGAAATCATATTACTTAATTTTATTTTGTCACAATATTACTGCAAGTCAGTATAGGATTGAATTATAAATAACCATTAACTTATAAAACTGAATTCATTAATTTCCCTTATCAAATTGATTCAATATATGTTTCCCTTTTCCCTGTTTTCAATTACACTTTCCATCCCTTAAGGGACATGGTAATAGGAAAAATATTAGAGGGGAGGACAAATTCAATTTCATTGCTTTTGGTTTAATTACAAAACTTGTGCGTTCCATTGAAAAAGTTTGCATTGTCTTGCAAGAGTTTTGCGCTTTCTGAGCAAATGCAAAACAGGTGATGGAAATAATATATTTCAATGCTTTTGCATTAGTTGGGATTATTTTCCCAAAAAATTCCCCCCATTAAACTTTCTAGCAAAAGTTTTGAAAGCAAATGCAAAATTTCTCAGGGGAACCCAAACAAAATTCAGTTGACACTCTTACATAGGCTAACTTTTCATCGCTGACTGAATAGCCAACTTTAGGTCCTTTTATTTCTATCTAGTTTTTTGCCCTTGTATAATAATTAAGTTATAATAAATAAAGCATATGCCTATCCTCTTAAGAGCATATTTACCAAGGTCCGGTCCTTTTGTAGAAATAGAGCTCACCATCCAAATAATAGCTTTCCTACAGTAAAGCATGGAGGTGCATCATATTCTTGAGGAAAATCTGCTGCCCTCTGCCAGAAAGTTGTCAGTGAGAAGAAGGTTTATATTCCAACATGACAATGACCCAAAGCACACAGCAACACTGAGCACACAGTGGTTGAAGGAGAAAAAGGTGAATGTCCTTGCATGGCCCAGTCAAAGCCCAGACTTAAACCCCAGTGAAAATCTGTGGAATGACTTGAAGTCTGCAGTCCACAAACGGCCAAATATTGCAAAGTTAGTAGAGACATATCCCAACAGACTAAAGGCTGTAATTAAAGCAAAAGGTGGTTCAACAAAATACTGACTCAAGGGGTTGATCCTTTTTCCAACTTTGACAAGACAGGCTTTTAATAAAGCTTGGCTGTCTATGCAGTAAAATGGCACTTTTTCCCTTTTTTAAATCAGTGCTAAATAAATAGAGAAAAAGTAGAAGGGAATGTGTTCCTTCCCGTACAGAAAAAAAAACCCCCACATGAATTTCACATGCAGTCATGTTGAAAATGGCATGTAAAATATGTGGAACACATGTGAAATGTGCTTTGCACATGGGAAACGTGGTTTGGAACATTTTCACGGTGTAAATGTTTGAAAACCCATGTGATCACATGTTGTTCACAGCACTTTAGTGGTGGATTTTAGCTGACAAATGCACCGGGAGATCTGGATGCAGGTAACAGAGAAAAATGTAACTTTTGTTTTCATCTATCAATTTACTAATGTGTACAACTCAGACCAGTCAGAATGGGTATTCAAATGATGATAGGAAATCTTGGATATTGGAAAAATTATACTGCAATGTGAAAGGTGTTTTTTTTTAGTTTTTTTTTTATAGATATCAGCGAGACATCAGCCTTCCCTGGAAAATTCCCTCGCAGGTAACAAACAAGTGGTTAAATTACATATACTACCAACACAATCTAAAGCTGGTTCAAAATCTGTGAAATTATACATTTTTTAACAGTTGAGTTCAAAAGGTGCTGCATGCCAGGAATGACCTAGGTACTGACCAGCACAAAGTTTTTTGAAAATTTGAAGAAGCAAATTTAGACTGCGCCACCGACTACAGCAACAACCCGTCTCTTTTGATTCAGATCACACCGTAGTACGGTTGTGATGTGCGCTCTATGTTGCCAGTAAGCATTATGGATCCAGCATTTCCTGGGCAGTCGATGTTGATGTCTGCGTGCAGTGAGCTGGCGTGTTGGGGCTGCGTTTCTCTAGAGAGGCACCATATGAAAATGACCAGGATCAGCACATCTGGCAGGGATGCGCCTTTCCCTCTGTTTAATATGCGCAGGAACCCGCATGGATTGGGTGTAAAAACTGGAATGAATAATTGATACAGCGTGGTGCCACAAAGCACTTTCTTTCAGCTAATTGGATTTAAAGAGAGAGAGGGATAAAATATTATAATTCAGCCTGTGTGCGCTGAAATGGTCGGAGAGGTTGAGAATAATAGCATCTGCACCCCGCTCATTAATCCAGGTTGCCAACTTGTTAGAGGCTGAGCATTTGATGTTTAAAGGGGCACTGGCACGGTACGTTCTGGCATAGATACGAAACTCTGATGATTCTCTCGCCGCTGACCTGCTTTACATTTAGCTGCATCTAATTTGCTCAAACTCATGACTAATGCTGCATCTTTCCCAGAGATTCGTGTCACTCTTTGCGACTGTTGATGAGCAATGATCTTCAAAACAGGAAGGAGGACAAAGCAATCAGATGTAATGCTTGGGAATTAAGTTTGTTAGGAAAATCAGCCTAAAGATGAGTACATATCTGAATAACTGCATTTTGTGTGGACTGGTTTGGCTAGAGCGGTGAAGTCTGGGTAAAATAATGAGATGTACAAAACAGAGTGATGTAAGTGGGTGGAGAGAGAGAGAGAGAGA
>NW_015659384.1:472227-481948 GCF_001515625.1 Sinocyclocheilus rhinocerous
GGGGGGGGGGTGGCGGCAGGAGAGTGTCAGAGAAAGCCAAAATGAGAGGAGAAACTCTGAAATGCAGCCCGACGGGCATCTTGTTTCGCTATACGTCGAGGAGATAAACAGGAGAGCATACATTGTGAGCTCTGCTGGGCTGTGAAAATAAAATCCCGGTGAACAGGAGAGAACAATTTGCAGCCATGCTCTTGTGAAAGGTTTCTTCAACATAACTGGCAGGCAGGAGCTTTCCATCTGTTGGCTAATAAAAAAGTAAGGGAGAGTAAGAATAGGACAATAGAGAGAGACCACACTAATAACACGGTATAACATCACCATGTATGATTTAGTTCAGCAACTGTAAAACCTGTATAGATTGCGGCGGTCCGTCAGCAGATTCAAAATGAAACCATAAGTGATCAAATGAACTGCTGTTTTCATCTATTAATTTACTAATGTGCACAACTCAGATGCATAAAATGCCCAGGAATTTTTAATCACTCTGATTAGTAAACTGACCAATCAGAATGGGTATTCAAATGATTATTGGAAATGTTGGTGGTTGGAAAGATTATACTGCAATGTGAATCTATATCTATATCTATTCTTATATTACTATTTTTATTACTATTTTTATAGATATCAGCGAGACATATCAGCCTTCCCTGGAAAATTGCCTCACAGTGTTTTTAAGAGAGATGTATAAAGAGATATAAAAACTGAATAAAAGGGCAGGGGCCACAAAAACAACATAGAAAATATTTGTTTGAACTTTCTGAACCATTAGTAAGAGAGGCAAAGAAAAATAGCCATGAAGCTCTTTAAGGCCACACTTTTCAAGTCACCCTAACGCTATACTACCAAAAAGAAATTGTCAGGCAGCTCTTTTCCATATTTATGAGAGGGAATGAGTGTGACTTTCTTGACCCTAATGCTTGTTTTCATTGGATTACAAAGATAGGATGACAAATAACGTTTGTCTTCAGGTGAAGCTGAGTGGCAACCATGAGAGAGCACATTCTCTCAAAGACTGACAGATTTCAAAGAGTTTACCAGTCACCTGCAGGCACTGGGAATCACAATGAGAAGTTGGATGTCTTTTAGGATGTTATATATCTATATAAAAAGCTATGTAGAAAGGAAAGCGAGCACCAAACAGCATATAAAGGGAGAAAATCATGACTGAATTACAGCAAGAAACCTACTGGGTGAAAATATCATGTCCAGGTCACATTTAACTCCCCCCCAAAAAAAAGGTAAGATAAAGAAATAAATTACATTTGCATGAAGAAAATCAAGCCTGTTTTGAAGTGTGACAACGTTTAAATTCCACCATTTTCATTATTTTTTTTAAATATATATAATTAAAAATATATAATTTATAATATAATTATATAAAATATATAGTCTATGTTTTGCATTACAATAAAAATAATAAGATTTGGGGGGCACAATCAACATACCTCTCATAAAATATTGCTATGCAAAGAATTTTAATGATACCAAAATAAACAATTTATTTATAAATAAATATAGTTCTCATTTCTGAAATATGACCTGGACTTGTTATTGACAGGTTTTTAGCCTACCACTACTAAAACAAAATGACACTTCAAACTGGTTTCTTGTTTAAGCTGAATTACAACCTAAGAGAAATCTCTTAAGATGACAGTCGTTATTGACAATCAGAATGATTGTTATTATGGGTTCTTATAGATGTTTGTCCAGGAAATGACTTCTGACCACATTCACTGTTCTTTATGCCTTTGAGCATCTGGACATTTGTATCTCCATGGACTTTTAATAAAAGTCTTGCATCATTTCATGCAGCAGATGCTGCACTTAAATTCCCTGTGAGCCGAAGACCTTTTCATTGCCTTATAAATGTATTATCATTAATATACTCTGAACATCTGAGTGCCTCCTTTTCAGGTTTGTGATATTTATAGTCCTTGGCAGGAGCAGATATCACCGAGAGGAAAAGTGAGTGTGCTTCACTGAGATATACTGTATGGGAGGTGTTTGAGTCCGGGGGTGATTATTTGTCAGGCGTAAAACACAGGGAGTATTTATCTATCAAAAGGTTTAATTCTGTTTCTTCCACTGCAGGCCTGATAGAAAAATGGCCACAATAACCATGAGTGCTTGCTGTTGAAACTTTCTGCCTCTTGTTATCTTTTTATTAGCCATCTGTGAGGTACCAAGATAAAATACTAGAATCACAGGCCGTGTTTTTCCTCACACCAGGGTTAAAACAGGCTTCATTGATTGAGATATAATTAAACCAAAAGGTGGTGTGGGGGGAATCAATGCTGCTTTCACTCGCTGATGGCAACGAAGACCACAGCAAATCAACACTGCAGTGTTTCTTGAAGTAGCTTCAGCCTCATTAAACACACATTAGAAATCATCTCGCCAACATAAAAGTAATGTGTTTTAAACCAGCTGATTCAAGTCAAAAATAAAACAAATCACCTCTAAACAGCTCCTGAGATGTCCACACCAAACCCTGTGCAAACGTATCATTTTCTTCTTTTTTTAAAGAGGTTATTTAATGCTTCTGTAATACAAATTAATTTTACATGGGCAGCCAAAGACATTGAAACATATTTACAAAAATTAACGTTCCAAACACATTTATTGGGCCGATAACATTAATCAAACACAGTGTATGACCATTGTAAACAATGAAACAGAAAAAAAGGCATCAGCTCTGCTCCAGAAAGTGCGCCAAGCGTAAAATATTCAACTTTTTTTATTTCTTTTTTTCCCTCTATTATTTTTTTAAATGTTTATTTGTATCTTTATATACTCATTTTCAGCATGAATAATTATATTTACAAGGCCAAGACACTTTTTTCCCCCCACAGACAACATCACATCATAGTCGTCTTTATGATGGTTTTTGTCTTGACAATAAACCTGCAAGGCTGCCTCTCCCTCCTCTCCACAGCGCGAGCGAGAATAAAGATTGAGAATGCAGTTATGTTTCAAGGATGTTTCTGTACTGGTAGGGTGGTTCAATGTCCTGTCCCTTTTTCCCAGATTGGTAGCAAGTTGTCCTTATGTACAAAGGCTAAAAACATTCAGTTCCATTTGTGAAGAGCCTATGGAATAAATGTTATATTTTTGTAGTATTTTTTTCCCCCCCAAAAAAGGTATCAAAACATTTGTGTAGTTATAACTGTATGTCACTAGTTTTGATTGGATGTATGAAATTGGATTACTTTGCCAAGAGTGCAAAGTCTCTTCTTGCTGGGGTTTGTTTTTTTCTTTACAACGTCATGATTTTATCTGGCAGGACATATGTCAGTCTTCATTCTGTACTGATCCACGAGCCTTCCTCTTCATTCTTTTTCATGTTAGTGTTCTTGGGTTGGTCCACATCCTGGCTCTATTTCAGCAGCCATTCGTTCACTGTAAGGGGAAAAATACAATATTATACTGTTGTTTATTATCACACTTCACTCTACTTCATGAGATCACAGATTTTTCAAATAGTTTATATAAAATGTCCCGATATTATTCCAGATGACCTTTTCTGAACAATCCATCACCTTATTGGTGAAAAAAGGGTTAAAAATATGAACATGTTCCAAGACAAAAATCAGAAGTTAAAATCATTACAAGTTAATGTTAACTGGTAAGAAAACACACATCCACTTATCTGAACATTATCCCATTACAATAGTCCCTAATGTTTGCATAATGTTCGCATATAATTACATGGAGATTTTTAAAGCCATATTAAATATTAAATGTATTATAGTAAATCCAGAATAGCAAAATGTATAGTCTGAATCATTGCACACTTATTTACTGAAGTCTGTTAAGTTTAACAGAGACTCGCTTGTTGTTGATGTCAGAACAAGACTTGAAAAGGACAAAATGTAAATCTTTCGAACATTTACAGATAAGGATATACTGTAAGATGTAAGTTATGCATTTAAAAAACATGTACATTACAGTTTTTTTCTCTGTCGCTTTAGTACATTTCTCAGATCCCAGCTGAAATTCTCCAAACTACTTGTTCAACCTCCACATCATAAAAGCAATTTCTCATACTTTTGAACAAATTGCTAAAGCTTTGGTACATTGATTATGTAAAATTGTCTGCTGTTTCCTACATTATTAATTGCTTGTCATGTTGATGAAAATAAATTATACTGATTGTGTTGAATAGTCTTCCCCCAAAACATCTAGGTATTAGTTAATTGTATAAGTTATTAAATGCAAAATGGTTCAACTAGTTGTCATAAACTGTCAAGCCTATTTTCTATACATTTCTACTAGACCTCTTTTTGTAAATGTGTCCTGAATTGATGAATTGCACAGGTGAATCTTGAATTTCACTAATTAAGGGAAATGTAAATTGTTCAACCAGTGATCAACCATTTATCTAAAATAGCTCAGAGGTACATCTAACAAACCTTCACTTATAAAGAATATGTAGATCGGGCACAACACAATGTTAATTTCTAACAGTGGACACAAAGAACAAAAAGGAAACAAACAGGGTCAACAGTTAATAAGAAGAGGCGTAGGGAGGCAAAACAGAGAAAAAGGTAGAAGAAGCCAAGGATGTGTGGACCATGTTCTCAATCATGACCTTAGGTCAGAGGGAGGTCAAAAGGTACAGCCAAATGTTGGGAGAACAACTGTGTCCTCAGTCATTCAAATGTGTGAAGACAGAACAGTCAAAGTCAGTAAATATACTTTATGGGGACTACTGTAACACACAAACATGCAATGTATACATATATACACACACACACACAGACACACATATATACACACACACGCACGCACGCGCATAGAGTGTATATGTACATATGTGTGTCTTGTCTTTTGCTTTATATCACCATGGCATTGCACTATCATTTGTTGTCAGACCACCAATAAAAGAGTAACTGTCCAGTCTCTTGCAATACTGCAATCAATATCACATACAGTAAATGTGTATATTGTGTATATGTACTGTTGAAATTGCCATACAGAAAAAGTGCAGCACTGTGCATTTTCAATCAATGTCATGAAAACTGTAACCATAGTGTATCGGAAAATACTGGCAGACTACACTGCTATTGAAAACATGGCTAAGCATTTGACTGTCTTGTTTCTTGTTTGTGAACAATGACAGATGAACTTGTCATTCTGATGGCACTGATGTGTCCATTGACATAAATGCTTTTGAGAGATGAAATAAAAGTGATGAGCAACTTATAGGCTTTTGCAGTTAATCTATTGTGTGGTGCTCTTTGCCCAAATTGTTGAACTTACTGGTCTGCAGATGTTAAGGATTATTCGAGAAATGCACCAAAGTGACTAAGAAAAACTCCTGACCTGACAGTTGCGTTTAAACTCAATGTGAGTTTTTATGAGATTGAAGTGCTTAATACAAAGCATGCCTCATAGGACAACTTGGATTGTGCAGTTTTCTCTCAGCAGTTTACTCTGATGCATTTGCAAAATCAAACTACTAATATATACAGTAATGTCTCACTGTGTTTGAAAATCATCAATATTGGACTCCTTTTTTTTTCTAGTCTCTGGCTCCTGTTCCATAAGACTCTGTAACATTGTGTTCATGTTCATTGCGCAGTTTCCCAGAATTACATTTTCTCTTGCACTCTGAATATCACCACCTCAAGCTAAAATTTAACATTCAATTAGCCCGCAGACAGCTCACTGTGCTAGCTACAAAAGAATGTGTCTCCCTGGTTAAGATACATGACCTCAGATGCCTAACCAACACTAATTAAATGCCTCTATCTGTTCCTTCTCCTCCAAGATATTTACATCTTTTAACGGCTCAAATGTAATAAAAGGAAGGAACCTTTTTTGTATCGCTCATTTACCCACTGGGGTGGTAAATCCAACATCTCAAACAAGTGCAGCACGACTCTGATTCATCACTTCACTGCTGTATCAAGAGTACAAGCAAATTCTCCATAATGAAATTTTGCGATAAGAGCAGGCTCAATAAAGGCTCTTCTTTTCTTTGTTCATGATGCTTTAGTGCTGAAACAATTTACAACAATATCTCAGGCATTCTGGTAGAGGCACAAACACATCTTAAGATGCCTATGGCTCTCCAAGCTCATTACAACATGTGCTACTGAGACACCTAAACCTCTTAAACAAGCTAAGTCAATAAATGATGCATGGTCAAGAGGAGATTACCAGTAATTATGCAAACACTTTTAACAGGATGTAACCAGTGAGTTTATTTTATACATAAAATCACTTCTTCGTATACATGACGCATTTAAGGAAATGGGTAATTTTACGGTTGTTTTGAGGATAAATATTTGCTCATAACTACTGAATAGTTCATTTCACTCATCTAATATGTACAAAATGCTTTTGTGTGTATCTGCATGTGCTCGTATTTTTGCGTGTTGTATAACAGTACAACACACCTTAATTATCTCTATTATGAAACCTAGTGAGCAATCTGGTTGCCTACTGCCTACCTAGGCAGCATACTAACGGTCATGGATCCTCATAAATGTTTTATAAGCATGGCTACTGACTTTACATATTGCCAAACACTTTAAAATGTCAAAAATGTGTAAAGTCAGGTGAAAAGTGAGGAGAATAAAGGAAAAGTTTATTATTCTAAATGCACCTTTTCAATAGTTACCTGGAAACTAAACTGTAACATTTACTCAGTAACTTCAGCGAACCTGTTCATTATGACCAACAATGTTATTCTGCCTTGGAGTCTGTGTTGTTTTGGAGAAGTAAATGATGAAAGCTGTAGAAACACTTCTGGTTTTGTCATGGGCTGGTTTAGTCTCTAATTCAAAGCGGGTTGAGAGATCATAAGAAGAAGCACAGAGGCACTGACCTCGGTATTGCAACTTCTGTGCCCTGTTGTTGGGGCAGTCCTTGCCCTGCATGCTGAAGTTGATGTTGGTGCGGATACAGCGGTTGTTCAGAGGCTGTACTGGGCGCACATTGTCACTCATGCTGAGGAATATCTGCGAGGGCTGGTTCTGACTTAGCAGTCGCATGGAGTGCATCTGTAAGGATGACACAGATGGAGCAGACATTTTATATCGACCCTCTGATGGCAGGTCAGGCAATTATTGCACAGTCAATCCAATCCTAACAGACCCACATCAAAAAGTGTCTGGGGAGCTACGTGAGGGTGTCATTCAAGAACAGATTATATTACATGTCATCAAAACAGTGTATCTGCAGGGTCAAAAGGGACACATTCTGCCTTTAAGAAGAATGCCGTTAGCTGAATCCATAAAAATTGATTCTTGGATCAAGTAAATAACGCTGAAAGATTTACTAGATTATTCTATTTGTTTGTTTACTTGCTGTTCTGAAGTTCTGACAACATTCAGTAACTCAACTAATGCACCTTGATGCAGCTTTTCTATTATAATAATCTGTGTTTATTAAGTCCTCAAGCAGAGCTGATGACATGTATTAATGCATTTTTTTTTTTACACTGAAAAATGGTTTTATTGTCCGGTCTCAGTTCCTACCTTCTCAGCATGCACTTGGCATTAATAATTAATATGGTTGCATTGTGTCACTGTTTGCCAGTTTTATTTTCACTGTTAATGTCTAATGATGTCTGGTTGAGTTTCATTCACTTAAGATTATCAGGTACTCTTGTCATGTTTCATGCCGTCTTCATGTCTCTGTGGCATTATTTCATGAGTTTTGTAGTAGTAGATTGATAGTCGTAGAACTTTAAGTTCTTAAAACGTTAGTATTTTATACAACTACTTAAACATTACATAATATAAATAGGGAACTGTTACAATGATGGCAGTGTAACATTTTAAGTTCAGTCAAGTAGTTTACATGAAATAATTTTGTAAATGTATTTAACAAAAACTCTCTGCTAACTTAGCACAAAAAACTCATTTATTTTAAACAGTGTATGTTGTTTTACCTGCATCCTTGTGACGTAAATTGGCTTGTTCATCAGAATCCACGTTGCGGTCTCGTAGCACGGTGGGATTGTCATAGACCCTTCGTAAGTGATAAAACTTGCCGTCTCTGGATAAACCTCCTCAATGTTTAGCCCAGAGAGCAGGTATGCATCATCTACAAAAAAAAAAGCAAAAAATGTTGTTGCTTACCAATTAAAACTCATCTAGAGAGCCAATTCACAAACATGAATTAGTCATTATAGAAATCAAAATAGTGCACTTTCCACCCAAGTCTTCATCCAAAGTCAAAATGCAATATATTAAGTAACAAAAGAACGTCTTGAAATGATGTCCAAACAACAAAAGCAAAACAGAAAGCAACAATAGTAACCAAACAGTTCTTTATCTTTGCTTGTCAACAGTTCTTTTCAGTATTTATGCATTGCCTTTGATTTGTTGGACAAGTGGTGACAGCACATGTTATTTTGACTTCATAATAGCGGGCCGCCATGAGATAATGCTGCTCTGAATTTATGAGGAACAGCAATATTGAACCCACCTTCCACTGACAACAGACAAGTAATAGGTTCTGACTCACGCCAGCCAGAGGAAATAGTTCGTCCGCTCTTTCCCCACCCCTATTAATTCAATTATGAAGGCCTTTTTTCAAAAGCCTGGCAGTGCTGTCGAGTCCTCCCTGAGCTCAGCTAGCCTGCGTTCATGCACCACTGTGGCCAGGGAGACACGCACCAGCCACCAGGGGTCAGAACATTTTATCTATTCATCCGCTCTTTCCCCACCCCTATTAATTCAATTATGAAGGCCTTTTTTCAAAAGTCCCTCTGGTGAGTTAAAGGATAATGCCACGGAACATTTCCACTACACTGCATGTCAGCTTCGGCCATGAAATATTCCCAAACTAGATAGTGGTCTGAGTTCTCAAGGCTGAATAAATTTGCTTCTCGACACCTTTGACTTTACTTACACAAGTCTTGTGCCTTCAAACTGCTGCTGTTAATCAATAATTAGCATGAAGGGTTGGCATGCACTGCAGAATTAGGGTGTAACACAATGCAGTCCATTACAAAACAGCCTATCAGAAGGGTTCCTCTCTGCACGTTATTTCACAATGTGCTGCAGCTGAAGAGCATAAAACTGATAACACATATTGTCATGACTAACTCAATGCTTCAAGCAACGTGTCATACCCTACCCTGGTTCCCTCATCAAAAAGCCAGTTGGATCTTTCCACTGGGTTTTGGATTATTGCAGAAAATAAGCTGTGACCAACAAAGGTTCATGGTTCTTACATGTTTTGTTTATCTTCCTAAACGATTTTGTGAATTTTGAAGCCTTAATCTCCAGAAGTAAAAAGCTGAAGTTAGAAGTAAAGTGAAGTATAAAGGCTATATTTAGTAGTACTTAATTGTTGGGTTAGACTGTTAAACAGTTTTTCACCATTTTCGTGCTCAGGATTTTTTAGGCGGGTCTTGATGATGTACTCGACGCACCACCCCTAACACTGTTTACACCTGGTCATTTCATGCGTTTTCGCTGATCGGATATCTATCTGATTTGTTAAAACGTTTCTATTTACACTTGGCCACATAAATGTGTCGTCGCAAAATGGATATAAATCCGATCTTCAATTCCCGCACTATATTTAAATTTAACGGAGTTCACTTCAACAAAATCAAAAGATAAGCACTGCATTTTATTAATTATCAGCTCATTTCAAGATCAAAGACCGCAATAGGAGAGCGCGCGGCATCAGCACTGGAAAGATAAGTTTGTCTTACTACTTTTAATGAAGATGATTGTGTGTTGACCGTCTGCGT
>NW_015659384.1:482034-483022 GCF_001515625.1 Sinocyclocheilus rhinocerous
AATCAAAAGATAAGCACTGCATGTTATTAATTATCAGCTCATTTCAAGATCAAAGACCACAATAGGAGAGCGCGCGGCATCAGCACTGGAAAGATAGGTTTAAATTACTGCAGCTTCTCCGTTAGTGGGCGTGGTTTCAGTGCTGACAGCCGACACGCCCCCAGCATTTGAGGGCAGAGAATACTTCTTATTCAGGGTTTCTGCAGGATTTTTAAGTGCAAATGTAAGATTTTTTAAGACCTGCACAAATAAAATTAATACCATATGAGCGGGGTAGGGCAATGTCTATAGTACCATATTAAACTGTAAAATGACTGTAAAAAGCATAATTTACAGTTCATATACAAGTTTTCACAAAAACAAAAAGTTTTATAAAATGATCAACTTTACATTTCAGCCTTTAAACCATTTTAAAGAAAAGTATTAATCATTAATCATTATATTAATTAAAATAATGATTATCAATACATTATTATATAAATTAAATAACAATTTAGGGGTTTGCAATATTGACAAAAAATATCTCTATATTTTCTGGGATTTTATCGATAACGATAATTAGACGATATTTTGCTGAGTGTGTTACAGTGCTGATATCTTAAAGACTACCGTGGACAGCTGACTGTGTGGTTAGTTCACAGCAGTGATAGAAATTAATCTTTTCCAATAAGTTTTGTGGGCATTTTTACCTTTAAGCCATTTTTCTCTAAAAGTGTGCAACAACGTTTGAGTCAAATTCTTGCATTTGGGCTGTTACCAAGCAAATGAAACCAGTATCAACAAAATGTATCTTTGCAATGCAGAGGAAACACAGACGCTGCATCATCTTAAGTGGCATTTAGATGTATTTACACACTGTTTAATGCAGCTCAGAGGGACATGGAATACTTTAACCTGCAGTTACAAATGCATGAATAATGTTTTGATATTTTAAACATTGAAAACTGATGTTTGAAATTATAAAAAAAATGAAAAGGTACCTTAAATG
>NW_015659384.1:483169-487143 GCF_001515625.1 Sinocyclocheilus rhinocerous
AGTCAAATTCTTGCATTTGGGCTGTTACCAAGCAAATGAAATCAGTATCAACAAAATGTATCTTTGCAATGCAGAGGAAACACAGAAGCTGCATCTTATGTGGCATTTAGATGTATTTACACACTCTTTAATGCAGGGGACATGGAATACTTTAACCTGCAGTTACAAATGCATGAATAATGTTTTGGTATTTTAAATATAAAACATTGAAAACTGATGTTTGAAATAATAAAAAAAAAAATGAAAAGATCCTGTAAATGTGAAATTAAATCCGCCAGTAGGTGGCAGCAAGTCACTGTTAATAAGTGAGTCATTGCGATTGAACTGAATCATTTAAACGCTTGATTCATCCAGGAAGGAAACGCTGTCGTGTTGCTCAGAGATGCAAAACAGTACTGTTTTTGTTGGCGAAATAGAGCAAAAGCAGGAAATACGGTGTCTAAAACGTAAGTCTCTTAACTTCTTGTTTATTGAACTGTTGTATAAAATCAATATCACATTTGTAATCATGTTGACTTTTGGAGAAAAAAACGGCACTCTTGTAATTAATTTCTAATGTATGTGTGCAGACTGTGCACTCTGTAGATGTGTTTTGTTTGCTTTTTGCGATGTACTCGATAATGTCGAATCGCACATCGTTACAACAACAATTACGATATTGTCGCAGACCATATATATCGCACACCCTACTGTTTAGATTTTTATAATGCATTGACATCTTATCGATCCACCAGTTCATATTTAAAGCTCTGCGTGTTTGCAGGGTAAAAACATTGTTCAGAGTTGACCAATGCGAAAATCGGCCAAAACAACAGGCTTTTTGAAAATGCTTATTCTCTGCCAGCAGGTGGCGCATTTGGTTGAAATATCACTGTTTCCCTGGTAACGGCAGAACACAAAGCAGCTGAACCTGCAGCGCTCATGTTTATTTAAAGGGTTAGTTCACCCCAAAATTAAAATTCTGCCATTAATTACTCGCCCTCATGTCATTCCAAACCCGTAAGACCTCCGTTCATTTTCGGAACACAAATTAAGATATTTTTGATGGAATCTGACAGCTCTCTGACCCTCCCATAGACAGCAAGGGTCCTTACACGATCAACGTCCAGAAGATTTTCGCATTGGTCTGAACTCTGAACAAAACAATAGGCTTTTTAAAAATGCTCATTCTCTGCCAGCAGGTGGCGCGTTTGGTAGAAATATCACTGTTTCCCCGTAACGGCAGAACACAAAGCAGCGCAGCACCGGACTTTCATGCAGCGCTCATGTTTATTTAGCCTTTTTTGAAGTTTAATCGTCACATTCAGCCATATCACAATTCTGGTCTTTCCATACCCAAATTTAAGACCTCTTGAAATCATAATTAAGACTTTATTGTACAATTTAAGACTTTTTAAGGCCTTAAATTTGATACAACTAAATTTAAGACTTTTTAAGACCCCGCGGAAACCCTGTTATTTTTTTCAAGATTTTGATACCTTATTTTATTTACTTAATGTTGTTTTTTATCATTCGAATTTGGCTGGGTAGTTAATAACACATTTTTCTTTGGTGTGGCAAACTCAGAACACTTTAAGACAAAAACTCTGGAAATTATACTTTTATGCTTATTTCACATGTTCAGAGAGGCAGCAAAAGGTAATTTTTTTGGTGTGTCTCAATTTGACTTTGCCATCACAGGAAAATTTGTTATTTTAAAATGTACAGTCACTATTTTTCCCTGTATTTTTAAATTTTAAAAAGCAGCCTTACAGACCCCAAACTTTTGAATGGTAGTCTGTGTGGTTTAAAATCTGAATATAATGTTTATCAGTCTAAATGGTCAGATCTGATTTCAAGTAGGGATTTGACAGGTAACCTCTTATATATCGTGTCTGAATGCACTCAATTCACCTCAATCCTGCCTATGTGATATTCACTACGTAGTGAATAGTAAATGAGTCAGCGGTTCTGGACACATGAATGCATAACATCCCTCTGTAATTTATTTTCTCATGCTCCTCATGAGTCAGCACTGCCTCGAGATGTCATGATAAACATAAGCAGAGCAAAATCTCCAGCTTTCCTCACCGACAGCTACCCTCAGATCTCACGGTGATGCTTACATCATTTCTCTAGCAACTGATGAAGGTACACCTGATATTGACTATATTGTCTGAACAAACTGATATGATTTAATCCCTTGCAAAATGTCAGTACAATCTATAGCATTTGAAAACCAAATTGGATTTTGTGTCAAATGGTCAACATTAGAATATTTTTCCACTTACTCTTATATGTTATTCTTGTGATGGTGTCTCTGTTCAACATCCGATTCAGAAATGAATTTGAAGTCTCGGATATCTGAAATGGAACAGATGTCAGGGGAGGAAGGGCAGAACAGTGAAAAATGGATGAGAAGGACAGAGTGATAGACAGGAGAGGGGGAAAAAGAGAAAAGAGGAGCAGGGAGGAAGAAAGAGGGTAGAGGGGAAAATAAAAAGAAGCAGATTATTAGTGACAACTTTATTTCTAAAAGGCAGACAAACATGACTGAGGAGAAAAAAACCTAACCAACATCATGGGAAGTGAATCTCCCAGCAATTTAGTTTCTAATGTAAAAAACTGAGGTGCTAGCATCACGTCTTTTGAAATTTACTTGATCCATTAAGGTGCTGAAACTGTTTTTACTGCACTCAAATGCATCAGGATGAACCTGAACAGTGTACTGTAATTAAATGACACCTGATAGAATCACTTATGACACACTAACGTGTTTGCCATGAAAAGTTCTTCAAAAATTGTGGCTGCTTTTAGCAAGTAAAAGAGCATGAATGGAGCCAACAAGACACAGTTACCATGCTTTTCTTTGACTCCACTTTACTTGCTAATTTGAGACGCTTTCAGTCTGAACGATAAAAAAAAAAAAGTGCTTTGTGACTACACCGCAAATCACTTCTCTTTTGACCTCCTCATTGAGTGAACAGTGAAGTCTGAGGCTTAAAAGTTTTAGTCGCATCATTTCGAGACATTCTGTGATATAACCTTGGGCTACAGCTAGTCATTATCTCTACAAAGAAATAATTAGTGTTGACTACACAGTGTGTGAAAAAAGAATAGCTTTTACTCTCCCTTGCTATCAATGTACGAAGAATACTGCCTTGCTAACAACTTTGCTATTCATACAAGTAGCTGATTATATCACAAACAAAATGGCTGGCTTCTCTTCAGCCTTCTCCATTTTGTGCTTGTCCCTCCATTGATGGTAATGATTTTTTTTTAGTATTCGTACTATTTAGACTCAGATGGGAGTCCCTCCTGGAGGTGTGATGCCATAACAGGGAACACAGCATGGGGTTCCTCAGAAAATGGCTTTGGGTGATTCATGTCACAGAGAAGAAAAGTGCAGGAAAACAGGAGTGAAGTCACAATGTTCTCAGTCAGATCACTAACAGGGAAGGGCAGTGACCGCAGCATAGTGTAACTGAATGACACCAAACACAGCTCTTGTATTATAAAATGAGTCAGTGAGAAATTAAACTGAAAATAGAATACTATAGAGACTAAAAATTGGGCTCTTGAGAGAAATGCCTCAAATCATACCAAAAATATGCTTTTTTAAAATTTATTTCAAATTTTGTCAAACATATCCTTACCAAAAATACCATAGTAATGATAATTTCTGCCAAAATACCATAGGTAAATAGTTAACAACAAACAACAACAATAAATGACACTTATTTAATAATGAATTAAAGGGGTTATATGATGCGATTTCAATTTTTTCTTTCTCTTTGGAGTGTTACAAGCTCTTGGTGCATAAAGAAGATCTGTAACGTTGCAAAGACTAAAGTCTCAAATCCAAAGAGATATTCTTTATAAAAGTTAAGAGTCAACCACGCCTACCTAAAATGGCTCGTTCTAACACGCCCCCACATATCTACGTCACGATGTGGGAAGATTTGCATAACACCGCCCAAATGTTCACACAAAGA
>NW_015659384.1:487235-490589 GCF_001515625.1 Sinocyclocheilus rhinocerous
TGCTTTGCAGCCTGAAATGAAGACAGACACAGTTTTTATCCAGCTGTATTTATTCAGTGCAACTTATAACATCCAGGTGAAATATATAACCCCAACATGTCAGAAAAAAAAAATTATAATAAAATAAAAAAACAGAACAGATCATCACGCAAACAACTTGCAGCAGTAATTTCTTCCCGACGTCCATTTTCAAATAAACAACTCCTGTTTCACTTCTTGTTTCGCGTCATCCCTGTTCAACTTCTTGTGTGTGTTTTCGTGACAAAACATGGTTTGGAGACCCGGGGCCCGTTTCAAGTAAGGAGGTTCAACCAACTCCGAGTTGAAACTTGAACTCTGAGTTGACTTACCCTGAGATGGGAAACTGAGTTTTCAATTAGTTAGTTTTCTGAGTTAGTTCAATCGACTCTGAGTAGGTTGACTCTGAGTTTAGTGCGTGCACTACGACTATGAAAAGCCATGATCAATGGAGCTCCGAAATTATGATTCACCATGGCAACAGCTCCCGCCAAAAGGACGTCCGCATACTTCCGAGTCATAACTTTAATTCTTAATCACTGTTATAATATCAAAGGTAAAATGTGGCAGAATGGTAAATTATTGAAGTAACATTAATTTTCATGGTAAAAATTTGAAAAAAAAAATCAGCTAAACGAATTATAAAAAAATAATTCAATCAAGGTAAAGCTTTAAGCATAAAAGGCTCATGAGCATTTGACAAATTAAATAAATATCATCCAGTGTCTATTTCAGTGCGCAGAAGCTTTTTTACCACATAGTTTAATGCTCTTCTCACATAAATGTTCTCTAATCCAAACGGTTGCATTTCTTAATTAGAGTAATGAAATTAACATTTGACTTCTACTCATCCAACAGCAAGAAGGCTCGCAAAAATAATGCAGAACAGATGAAGAGGAGATGGTCACAATACCAATTATTGGAATAATATTAAAATCCAACAGGAAAAAGAATAACTGTTGCTTTTGTATTTGTAGGAAATAAAGATGAGCAAATAAATTTAACAGCTGTGGTGGTGGTTAAGGCATATATCTCGAACTACCCTTCCATCTGGCATCCTTCCATTCCATACAGTAATCAGCTTCATTTTCAATGGGTTTGTGCTCAGAAACCTACACAAATATTATAAGAAAGAGCGTGAGAGCAAGACACACTGTCCTTACCGAACGAGCCGTACACTTTCTGCATACAGAGGCCTTCCTAATATGCTCTGCATCCCTGATGTTATATAGAAAACTACCATTTAAAAATGGTACCGCTCAAATAAATATGCATGTGGATATAAAAAAATCTAAATAATCCTCTCCCGATGTAAATGTTACTCCCTACGAATTAATGTAGCCTCCTCATCTACAGGATTCAGTAGATATAAGAGGACATGCCATTTTTGTCACTTTAAGAGTGTCTGCATGATGAAAATGCGTGCAATGAATGAATGTACCTGCACTGCAAAAAATGCTTTTCTTACTTAGTATTTTTGTCTGGTTGTTTCCAGTCAAAATATCTAAAGATTTTTTTAAATCAAGATGCATTTTCTGCATAAGAAAAATGACAAGGTATTTAGTCTTTTAAGTGTATTTTTCTTAATTTGCAACTTATCTGCCAATGGGGTAAGAAAAAAATCTTGTTTCCATTTGCATTAATATTATTTTTCTTGTTTTAACTAAAATGCACTTAATTTAGATTACAAAATACTCACTAAGAAATGCATTTTTTCAGCATGAATGAATGAATGAGGTATTTAAACATTGCTTACCGAAAGAAACTCTGGGTTTAATGAAGTAAACCTGCTCCCGACCAGGTTAGGTTCACAGTGTAAGTTACCATGGTAACTGACTCTGAGTATAAGTTACCTCTCTTTCAGAAACTAGCTTGTGTAGCGTCTGGACCAATCAGACACACCATTTGTCATTTGATTTAACAAATCAATTATTCATTAGATTAACAAACATTCACAGACCCCTCACCCAATAAACATACTGGGTGCCAAAATGTCTGTTGAACAAGGCCCAGGACCCTGGTTACCATGGCAACCCTGACACCAGATACATTTACGACCTAATGGAATTTAGGTGCGGAAAATCACTGCCTTTTCCATAAGGAAAATCCACAAATGCACAGTAGAAATGGACTTAATTAATTAATTCATAAGAAAACCTTTCTTTGAATGAACACACAGATCCTTCAGGTCATTGTGTATATTATTGCGGTCTTGTATATTATCTGTTGTATTGTAGACTATTTTATGCATGCTTATGATAGAACCACTCATTCATGTAACCTTACATATAACGTGTTTGGTCTCTATTAATTCATATTCGGATGATCTAATTGAGAGTGCACATTACATGTTGATACCTATGCAACATATGAATGTTCTAAGATTCTTTACTAGTTTGTGCATCAACACCTTACCCTGCTTTCTCGGGTTTGATAAACCTCCCATTCTGAAACGGAAAACCCAGAGTTTCCCTCATTTCAGGGTTAACATACTCAGAGTTTTCACTTAACCTCCTTTCTGAAACGGGCCTCCGATAGAGTCCTTGGGTGACAGAGTTGTTGTCAGGTCGTGTAGTGTGTCACCCCCTGTTGCGAATCATTTACATAGTGTCACGTAGTGTGAACACCACAACGACTTCAAGACAGATAGCAAGTCATGTAGTCTGAACAGCACAGAGATCTGCCAACATTTAAATTTGTGTAAAGTGAACTTGGCTTTAGTTGGAAAAAGGACCACCCCCTCTTAAAAATGACTTGTAAACTCAGTCAGGTGTAGCTAATCACCTTCTCAATGGCACACAAAACCATTTTACGTTCAGCTGTGGTTATTTTGATTAGCTCAGCATGAAAAGAGCTTTCCTGGAGCATTTCAGTTCTTGATAGTGCAACTGAAGCAAACGATCAAAAATGGGAGGCAAGGCACTGTCAATTTATGACAAATGGTGGTCATTGTGTGCACGTGACAACAATATCACAAATTCTCCACAAATGTGGCTTGCATGGAAGGGTTGCAAGAAAAAAGCCACTCCTCAAGAAAGGCCACATGCAGTCACGACAGAGCTTTTCTAAAACACAACTTGAAGATTCTGAGGCCACATGGAAAAAGGTGTTATGGTCAGATAAGACTAAAATTGAATTATTTGGCCTCAACACCAAACGATATGTCTGGCGGAAATCCAATACAGTTCACCATCCAAATAACAGCATTCCTACAGTAAAGCATGGAGGTGCGTCAAATTCTTGAGGAAAATCTGTTGCCCTCTGCCTAAAAGTTGTCAGTGGGAAGAAGGTTTATATTCCAACATGACAATGACCCAAAGCACACAGCAAAACTGA
>NW_015659384.1:490622-517115 GCF_001515625.1 Sinocyclocheilus rhinocerous
ATATATATATATATAAACATTTAATAAAAAAATTATAAAAATTAAGATAGGATAAACAGATTTATACTTAAATATATCTGAAAGTAAGTTTTATGTCCTGACTGAATGAAAAATATACTTCTATACTTCTCACTGCTGTATCCCTAATTTTTTTTTCAACAGCATCAGAAACCATTATCCAAATTGTTGAAGAATGTTGTTTGAGAATTTCCTACATTTCCAGTACGTCCGCTTAGTAGCTAGTAACACCAGCAAAACAAACATGTTTGACATGCAAAAATATGGTTATTATGTCAACACTATTAGATGTCAACTTGTCAGCCTTTATTCAATAGATAGAGCTGATAGTTTGAATGTATTCTCAAATCATTTTCGAATGCTATACGTGTCAAATCCACAAAACATATTTGACAAGACAGCACTTTTTTTTTTTTTTTTTTATTAACAGTGTTGGCACATAATGAATAATTACAATCCTTAAACATCAGTGCTTAATTGTATGTAAACAATGTCTCTCTATGGTATATGGATAAGGTCCATATTGGGTTTTGATGCACACACAGACTGTATATTATTGAGCATGATTAAACCCCAGTGAAAATCTGTGGAATGACTTGAAGACTGCAGTCCACAAACGGTCACCATTAAATTTAACTGAACTTGAGCAGTTCTGCAAAGAGTGGGCAAATATTGCAAAGTCTAGATGTGCAAAGTTAGAGACAGAGACATATCTCAACAGACTAAAGGCTGTAATTAAAGCAAAAGTTGGTTCAACAAAATAGGGGGTGATCATTCTTCCAACTCAGTGATTCTGTTTTTTTTTTCTGACATGTTGGTGTTATATCTTTCACTTGGATGTTATATGTTGGACTGAGTAAATACAGCTGGATAAAACAAAAACTGTGTCTGTCTTCATTTCAGGCTGCAAAGCAACAAAATGTAATTATTATAAGGGGGGTTCCCTTTCAGTCGGTCACTCTCGACGTCACGTCGGATGACCGACGAATTGGGATCTTGCTTTTTTTTTTTTTTTTTGTATGTACAGTGTTGGCACATAATGAATAATTACAATCCTTAAACATCAGTGCTTAATTGTATGTAAACAATGTCTCTCTATGGTATATGGATAAGGTCCATATTGGGTTTTGATGCACACACAGACTGTATATTATTGAGCATGAATTAGGCATCTTCCATATGGACAGACAGAAGAGGTGACTCACGTCACCTGGGCAAAGAGACTCACATTCAGGGCAAAGAGGACTAAGCCTGCAAATGACACTGGGTGGGTTAATTATCTTAGCTTCAACTCTTGTCCTGAGGGAATCTCTGCAGCCATGTCTACTCTCAGTCCTTTAATAAAGCAGGGGAACGTTATTTCATAACCTTGTCCTTCCAGAATGACCGGGAGATGCACACTTAGTTTGCCTGTTGTCTGCTAATTGCATGGCTAATTGTTTCAGTCTCTTCCTCTATCCATCCATCCCTCCATCTACTGAATGAATGTACAAATTCAAATTGAGAAATAAATGCTGTACTTTTGAACACTCTATTCATCAAATAATTCTTAAACACACACACACACACACACACACATACATATACAATTACATATTGTTTACTATTTTTTTTGTTAATTTCTTAAGTTATTTATTGTTTTTATTATTATATTTTAAGTATCCTTAAAACATAATAAAATGTGTACAACAGTAAGAACAAAGTTAAACACTGATTTGCATTTTTTTGCTTTTTTCTGTTAATAATTTTGTAATTTATAACAAAACTGAGAAATTGGATTTACTGAGAAACAAACATTTATGTCAGACTATGTTTTCACACTACTGTGCAGTGGATAGTAAGAGAATTACGCTATTCAACTATTGTTTAAAATACTTAATTTCTGTGCTTTCACTTTCAGTGTTTGAATGTATGATCATTACTCACCTTCATAAATATTGACACTATCACCAAGCCATTTGGACTCTTAGCAGCTTCTGTGTAGTTTGTGTACAGTTCATGGTTGTAATGTATAAGCTGCACCTGTGTAAAGACAAAATGGGCATTAATTAATGACTCCCTACTTCGCTATATACTCACCATCAAGGACAAAATAGTGTCAGCTTAAGTACATAGCACAGGTACTGTCTTTGCTCTTTTTTCCCCACAAAGAAGGTTGTTGTTCATGTTGTCAAGTGTTAGCTATGCAGGTGTTGAGATATTAAGGCCAAATTTCTCTTGGAGTTTATGAAATATGAAAGCATAATTGGGAATAATTACTGATTGATAATACTTTGGATGGCAATTACTGAAAATCCAGTTTCATAGTGCGGATTTAATCTTACAACCCGTTTTCACCTCAAATAAATATGAAAAATAAATGTGACAGTTTGAATGAGCCGAGAGTCAGTTTGGATAACAGCCTGAGGTTTTGTCATTACAGATGGCTCTGAATCACAATCACAGGTAAACAGCTGCTTCTGTCTTTGTTTGAACATGTCTGTCAAATTTAAATTCGAATTCATTGTGAAGCTCGGCTAATCTTCCTCCGGTGAATCGCTTGAGCGCACACTGTCCCTGTGAAAGAGCTTTAAAACTTAGGCAGTTTAGATAGGTGAAGAGGACACAATTTCTCCTCAGTGAACTCCACAGAAAGGAAGCAGAGCCAAGAAATGTACAGATTACCTTGAGCAGAGAACAATTATTGTAAAATAACTTTTTTTAATGGGAAAAGTGTCTCTTCCAAGGTCGTATCCAACTACACAACACTGTAAACAATTTGAGGAACGTGTAGAGTTCCTGGGAGCAGCATCGTACATCCTTTTTTTTGGTAAAAACGAAGGGATCAATTCTTTACCAAGCCCTGTTTAACCTGCTGTGTTTTTAAAAAGAAATAAATTAAAAACTGTGTGGCTGATAGTAATTATGAAATATGCAAAAGGGGAGCCAGGGAGTGACAGATCGTCTATAAACGTAATCAAGTGTGGAGGAACACGTTTACAGGGTGAATGTTAATTTGATTAGATTTTTTTCCCCTTTTTTTTTTTTTTGTGGGAAGCCATTACTTTCCCTCAACTCTCTAACCAGAGCGAGTTTGAAGGCAAGTCTGAAGCGATTCAACCCCAAACTTTTACACTCAGCCGACTTCATAGACTCTCTAAGAAGTCACATTATATGTGCGAAAAGCCGAGGCGCTCATCTCACCGGATTCATTGCTTCTGTGAATTTTGCAGATGGTGGAAAGGTGTTGAACAGTAGCAGGAAATGTTCAGCGCATCTTTGCACACAGACAGATCTGTCAGACCGTGAGAGGAGAGGTGTCTCTGCTACGACAGGAGACAGCTTATGCCTCTGGTGGGCCCCCTGACAAGCTCTTTATTGTGTGATAGCTGGCTTAGGCCTACCATGGGCGAAATATGAAGACAGCAAGTCGATAGCAAAAAGAGGGGTGGACAGCGCTAACAGGGCAAATGAAAAGCAGTCGCCTGGAACTGCCATCCAAATAGCGGATGAATCGGAGCATCCGCTCATAAAGCATATAAACGGAAGCCCGAGAGTATGGAGAACAATCCTATTTGATTATGTTAAGATGTCCTGTGAAGGAGCACGTAGACTGTGAAACCCGGCAGACCGGAGCTCAGCTAACTTGACCAGTTTCTGCTTACAGCATGGCATCTGAACGTAGAGATTCTGTGTTTTAGCATGTTTGATGGGACATGATGGAGAAGGCTGTTATGCAATTTATAACATAATATAATTAGTTATGCTGGAAGTTTGATGGTTTCCAATTTTCTGCTGTAATTTTTAGATGGCACTTTGCTATATTTAGGACATATGAAAATGGGATTTTAATGAGCAAATATACTGTAGCATCTAAGCTCTGAACAGCAATGGTAATGTGTTATTTTGCTACCATTGATAATTAGAAATTAATTAAAGGGTGAGAAGGGGATCTAAAACAGAAATGTGGGCTGTTAGACAGTTGTGCAGATCACAGATGTTTTAGTTTATTATTTCAAAGAAACACTCGGTTAATGTTTATGCATTCGATTGTTCTGTTTATTTACATATTTGCATACTTGTTAAAAAAGTCTGAGACTGTGGTTTAATTTAGAAACAGCAATATATCTGGGTCAAAGACGAGACGTCATCATTTTGGTGTCCGCATCAAATTAAATTTACAGTGACTTTACATACAAAAAAAAAAAGCATATTAAACGCAAGTAAAGTGTCTACTTTCTTGTTTCAAATAACTCTTGGGAAAATAAAATGACAAAATATGAGTTAAATAATGTTCAAAAGTGTAAAATTGTCTTTCAGTGCAATGGTCTGGACTTTGATTTTACGATTACATTTAAAAAAAAAATGCTTCCTTGGCATGTTCACATAAGTGTTGGCTATATTATATTAAAAGGACTATGTCTTATTTTTTTCCCTTAAGTATTGAAATAACTAGTGGACGTTTGTCCCGAATATGCAGTTTGTCAGAGGTCATTCAGTGTAACAGGATCAGGAAGCCATTCTAAAATTAAATAAACAACAAATAGTCATTAAACAGTTTGTGACATCATCAAAGGGCGCCCTGATGGCTATGTGGTGCTGCAGCAAGATTAATTTATTGCTCTTAAATATTTGATAATTTCACAATTTCATAGCGTGGTAACTTGAGTTACAAAATCACATGTCATTCAGTGAAATGCCTAAAAACACTTTTATTGTTAGATTTTTTTTGAAAAAATAAGTAGATGTTGTGAATAATTATGATTAACATTTCTGGTCAAGTTCACTGTTTTATATAGGTGGCTAGTTGTTAGCCTGCAATATTAGCTTAAGTAGAAGTTTCGTCATTCAGGGTAATGTTTTGTCATTCGGTAATGCAAAATTGTCTGCTACACCAGTGTCATCCATTACACTAAATGACAGTGTCACTGTTTAGATAGCATTTTTATTTATATTTCAGAGAAATGAGGGATGTTTAGCACTAAAAAAAGTTAAATTTTTTAAATATTAATGTTTTAATGTATTTTTGTCTTTTTTTATGTATTACTGATTTTTTTAGATGCCCACAAACAAAGAGAGAGTTACGAGGCACCGCCAGAAAATTAATGAAGAAAATTAATACCAATCCTGATACCATGTCATTTATGTTGACAAACAGAACGCATTTTTAATTAATTAATAACACAGTTTATATCAGTAATTATGGTAAGGGGCGTTACATTTCCGACACATGATTGAGATGTTCGGCCAATCACAACGCACTGGGTCATCTGGCCAATCAGAGCACACTGCGCTTTTCGAAGGAGGGACTTTGTAGAAATCGACACGTTTTAGGAAGACTGGGCAAAGAGGAGCTACAATAATGTACAGTATGTGAAAAATAATGTTTTTTGAATATTAAAGCATACTAACATGTTCTATTGCATGCAATACACAAAATTATGATCATCATAAAGTGTGAGTCCTTTAAAGTGTGTGTGTGTGTGTCCTTCAAGTTCTAAGTTCTCAATGAAATGAGAGATGCTGATTATACAGTATTACCATCAGTTCAGTTCATTTCACATTTGTGACCCTGGACCACAAAACCAGTCTTAAGTCGCTGGGGTATATTTGTAGCAATAGCCAAAAAAACATTGTATGGATCAAAATGATAGATATTTCTTGAATGCCAAAAATCATTAGGATATTAAGTAAACATCATATTCCATTAAGATATTTTGTAAATTTCCTACTGTAAATATATCAAAACTTAATTTTTGATTAGTAATATGCATTGCTAAGAACTTCATTTGGACAACTTTAAAAGCGATTTTCTCAATATTTTGATTTTTTTTGCACCCTCAGATTCCAGATTTTCAAATAGTTGTATCTCAGCCAAATATTGTCATATCCTAACAATTTTTACCTAACAACTTATTTATTCAGCTTTCAGATGATGCATAAATCTCAATTTCACAAAATTGACCCGTATGACTGGTTTTGTGCTCCAGGGTCATATTTGTTCATAATAAAGTGATTATTCAGAGTCTAATGATGCTCTTGTTTCGCAGACCTCAGAAGCGTAGCGTCACGCTGACCTCATGTCCACAGAATCGCCCGCCGTTCGTCCACGCCATGGCAATCGGACCAAACGTAAAGACCCTGTCTCCACCCTGCGGGCGTCTCACCCGCGAGCCGCGGCGCCGTCTGCGCAAAACTCACCGGAGGAGATCAACAGGTTCCTCTGAGACTCTGTTACGTGTTTCTAACATGTTAATGCGATGCACGTGTACGACCTGGTGTGGTGTGTTTACAGGCTCAGGGACGTGATCGAACTTTAAAAGCGATTTTCTCAATATTTTGATTTTTTTTGCACCCTCAGATTCCAGATTTTCAAATAGTTTTCAATTTCAAAAAATTTACCCTTATGACTGGTTTTGTGGTCCAGGGTCACATTTGTCAAGACGACTCAGTTAAATGAGATAATAATTATACTGTATTTCCACCAGTGTGTTTCACATGATGTCAAGACAACTGTGTGTGTTCCATCAAGTTCTCAAATGAGAAATATTGAATATATTGTATTGCCACCAATATTTGTTGTTTATGTAACAATCTGTTCTTCTTGTGGGCTACAAAAGTTTCTAAACCGTCTACTGTTGCACTGTCCATTATAAAGGGGTTTGTTATGCTTGTTCTTCAGGTTGCACCATTATAGATATGCATCGTAGAATAAAATGGTTATTCTTTTTCAACATCTGCTTCTGTTATTTGCTCAGTAATTTAATGGTACAGAATATTCAAAACATGGGAACAATGACAATATTCTCTCCCTTTTTGTCAGAATGTCATTCAGAGTAACAAAGAAACCATGGCCATTCGGTGTAGCAGATATATTTATGTAAAAATGAAATAATATACTTATTCTGAGCTGTGCTTAAAATATGTAAATAATATGTGATCCTACTAAATTTTATTACATTTTTAAATGATTTTCACTTCCTTACAAAAACTTCTTGCTGACAAATGGGTAAAACCTAGTGGTTTGAAGGATATTGACAAAGTATAAAGATTTAAAATTTCTAATAATTAGTATTTGGGGGATGCACTGTGATTCTTAAATAGATTATTTTAATGTCATAACATAATTGTTTTTCTAAATATGTTTGGTAAGACTTTTTTGCATGAAACCTTTTTTCGTCTTTGACCAATCTGCATATCATCACATTTCTGTCTTTACATCATAGATTATGATTTTATGTGGTAATAAAATGCAACACTGCTTAATGATTTTTATGTAGTTGTGATTTGTGCATTGTGATGTATGTAAACAACTTAAAGGGGTAGTTCATGCAAGAATGAAAATTATGTCATCATTTACTCACTTTCTCATAGTTACAAATCTGTATGACTTGACATATTTCTGTGAAATACAAAATAAAATATTTTGAAGAATGTGTTGTCCATAAAATGAAAGTCATTGGGGTCCAGTATAGTTTTGGACCCCACTGACTTTCATTGTATGGACAAAAAACAAGACATTTTTCAAAATATCTTCTTTTGTTTTCCACATGAGCGTAAGTAAATTATGACAAAAATGTCATTTTTGGGTGAACTATCCCTTTAATACAGCTATAAATGACAGCTAAAAGCTAAACATACATATTCCCACAAAATAATTACGTTGTTTATTGAGAGGCACTGAAGAATGTGAAATAGAAACATAAAGACAAACATTGCATAGACAAACCTTTGCAAAAAATGTTTTCAGTTGTTTGTGCATGCTAGTAAGAGCATCTAAAATCTCCAAGGGGAAATAATGAATGGAGGGGAACCACCTAGGCAAGTTTCTAAACAACACCTTGAATATTTTAGCACTCATTTCATCACTGGTGATTCATCTTCAGCTTGTGAGTGACACTGCCCATATCAGATCTGGGAGAATGAGGCATGTTCTTGCAATGCATCTGCAGAGAGGTAACTTCCCTCTGGGTACCGTGAGCATCAGTAAAACATAATCTTTTATTACTATAGAACAAATGAGAGAAGAGAAAGGCAGCCGTGTTGAATTTTACAGAGACAGACACCCAAATAAAGCTTAAAAGCTTGGCTGCATTTGAATGCAAAACAGTCACCGAATGGGAATGTGTTTGTCACTTTAAGTTGTAATATTCTTCATCTCCATTCTCTTTTCAAGGACAGGCACAGTCCCGGCTCATTTGATTTAATTTACATTCTCAGAGTTTTTTTTTTTTTTTTTTACAGAGCTATTCCTCAGCAGAAGGAAGAGTGATACTGAAAGCTATTTCCTAAACATGACGTCATTTTCTTTTTGCTCTAGAGTTTTTAGTCACCTGGTAATTTCGGCTCAGGCGACTAACCCTAACCCTGCATATTATTTGAATTGCGGCAACAAACAGGATGCAGAACTGCAGTTCGAATGTAAATCTAAGTTGAATGAAAATTAATTGAAATTCATGTAATTTTTAACTAGAAAAGCAAAGTCTGTCCACACAAACTTTGAATGTTGACTTAAAGAATTGTTTGACATTTTTGAAAACACTTGAATATTTATAGGCCTTACAGTTAAAGTTGATGATATAATTGACCTTTTTGGACCATGGCTGGAACATTCCCCAGAATGCATTGCCTGAATTTCTTTGAATTACAAATCAGTAAATTCTTCCTTTTATTCTGATTCAAATTCCACTTTAACTTACTCTGGGATGTTGCCAATTCATTTCACATTTCATCTCATTAAATTGAAAGTAAGACGATTCTTAATTTTACACAATCACATAGATTACCATTCAAAAGTTGAAAAGAAGTCTGTAAGATTTTTTAAATGTTTTTGAAAGAAATATGTTTTGTTCATCATTATTACATTAAAAAAAAAAACTGTTTTCTATTTTAATATTTTTACAAATGTATTTCAAAATTATGGCAAAGCTAAATTTCCAGTAGCCATTACCCCTCAGCTATTAATTTCTTTCCAAAAAAATAAAATAATAATAAAAAAAAATCTTACTGACCCCAAACTTTTGAATGGTAGTGTACTTCTGTCTACTCCTGCACTAGCCAAACAACTTAGATGAATGGGGATATGCTAACAGACATCTTTCTCCAGATATAGTCAAGGCATAAATTCATTAGCTGAAGCAATAACAACTACAGCAGCAATGAATATAGATTTTGAGATTGTGAGAAGTAATGGTTTAAACGTAAGAGTGAAAGACAGAGCTGGCCTTTTGATGCCTGGGTCATGCTTGGCTTTGCCCTGATAGACTGTTGACACTTTGTTTTATTATTGTTGGATTATCAGCTGGCTGCCGCGGTGGGGAAAGAAATAATAATCATTAATTACTGAGGATTTGCCTGTCAAGCTCACGCCTATTTTGTTGCCACACAAATCGTGGGTCTCATTACCCTCAAAGAGAAATGTCAGGACTTCACTGACTGGAGACTTTATCAAATGATAGAGGCCGCAGTGCAGTGCATGCTAAATTGACACTGCGAATGTAATTGAGATGCTTTTCCCTACTGTTATGGCTCTGTTAGTGTGAGACTACTTACAATGGAGAATGAGCACAGTAAGACATCAGCAATACAATAAGGACTATTGCAACCCAAAAAATTGATGCGTTTTTCAGTATGTTAAAGGATATTGTTCAGCAGGGTGCAAACTGTGATGCAAGCCATGTTAAACATTTCATGAAATGCATGCTCTGAGGCACACTATGACTATCTTTCGATGCATAAAAACATCACTATATTTTAGACCTATGCCATGGAGAGGTTTGCTTTCAGCCTACACCCGCTGTTGACCTTCGAGGCCTGCTGTCTTTACACTTTGCACTTAGATGGTGACCTTAAGAGAACAATAGGCTGATGAATATCAGCAGCTACTTGCTTTCTACAGTCTGATCTGTAGCCCACTTATGACGATGCTCACCTCCCCAGAGAAGGCCTGGCCGTTGAGGAGATGCTCAGAGCCCTGTCCATCCTCACTTCCAAAGTGTAACCTGATCTCCTCAAGACGATGGCTGTACGTCATCGGTCCACCGGAGATGTTCACCAGGTGCTCTTTGTCCAATCGGAGTGAGACATGGCGGCCGGTGTTGTACATCGTCCCTCCAACCTTTAGAAAAAAAAAGAGGTATGGTTAAAAGAGTCGCCAAAGAATTAAACCGAGAACTACTAATCAAATAGATATAGAAGAAACAGTAAAAAAGCCCAATGGCATGTACAGACTTTTGACAAGTTTTGCACAGGCTCATTAAATTGTGGCTTCTCTGATTTATAATGTGCTTGGCTTAGAAAAGGTTATGTGCTAAATGAGCTAGAAAAGGTGCTAAGTTAAAGCCAGATGGCAACCAGCTGCACAAGAACTGCTATTTGTTGGCTTTATCAAAAAATATCTTGACACTGCCTTTGCCCTGATTTAAACCAAAAAAGGCTGTATTGGGTTTTTACTGAAGGTCCAGCCACTGATTTGGGTGATGGGATAATTTTGGGGTGGCACCTGGGTTGACCAATCAAATTTTAAGCGGTGGCTAGGGCCATCACAGATCGCATATATGGACATGCCCCTATAAAAGAAAATATTACGATTTTTGGTTGCATGTCCCTTGGGTTGACTTTTTTTTTTTTTTTTTAAACATATTCATTTCTTTGTTATATGAAGTCTAGAATATATATATTTTTCTGTTCGTGTACAGATTTTATTGGTTATCCCTTGTCCTTGACCCAGACTTTCAAACTTAAACTATGAAAATCCATCATACAAATATGAATTATTACATATTTAAAACTATGATGATCCATAAAAGAACATGTGTGGAAATTTAGAACAATTTTCCCTCTCCAATTTGTTGCATACTTTCAACCACAACCAACAATTTTGAACCTAATAAAGTTTCTTCATGAGCTACTTTACCTGTTTTTCCAAGGAAACAACAGTGTCAGTGAAGAGCATGTTTGATTCATGAGATGTGATGTGTGAAGAAAAATCAAGCTCAATACTACTTGTCAACAGAATATTTTGTGTCATTTTCAGTCAAGCTGTGTGAAAATATTATTTGTATAATTTAAAAAACATAAAATGCTAGCTATGAAATATACTCTGCCATTTGATTAAAAAAAAAAAAAAATTAAATATAATTTCCATCACTTCATTTTTACCCCAGAATGCTGATGAAAATATGATAAGTGTGTTTTAAGAGTTTGTTTTCTAAAATTCTACAGGGCTAGCAGTGCTTATAGTTGAAGAAACACCTCTACATCAAATTGTTTTACTGAAAAACACACAGTGGTCTGTAATGAAATTATATTCTCATTTTCAATGATACTGTAACATGTAAAAACTCAAGTGGAAGGAAAGGAGCTGGTGTGACAGATGGAAGAATGAAAACAAAAGAAGTGTGTCCTCAAAGCCGAAGAGAGTGAGAATCTGCTTGGAATCAATTCGACCTGAGGCTTTAAGAAAAGAGCATGGAGATACAAGAACCATGGATAGCAATCTTTATCAGTGTACCTCCTTATTTATTTATATTCAGGAGTTGTTCCAAAGTGAGCCATTGATAATCCAAACACGATGCTAGAAAGGTTTCCGTGGCTCTTATCTTGCCTTTTCTTTTTTGCCTTTCTCTCCCTCTCTTTATTTCTTTTTGTCGGTCTCTCTTTTTCCTTTTACGACTTTGCCTTCAAAATGATTTTCCCTCACCAAATTCCCAAAGAAAGGGGCCTGCCCACACATCGTGAATATTTTATAGAACCTCTGAAAAATCAATGATTTGTGTAGGGTAGAGATTAGAGGGGAATAAGAGAGAGGGAAGGATGGAGGGGAAAAGAAACAGTGGGAATGGGAGGAGCACAGACCATCCTTGAGAGAAACGATGAGTAAAGACGTATAGCCGCACTTAAAGGATCACCAATCTGCACATTTACCTCGGGGTGCTGGACTCGTCCGAGAAAAGGGCAAGACATGAAAAACCCTGAAGAGGTCATTTCTCAATGATTATTCATGAACTACAGATGGCAAAGGGAGAAGAACTAAAACTTGCGCTGCTCCACTGGAGAAAATCCCTGTCTGGCATATACTGTACATGACAAACTGAGATGTATCTGCTACTGTTCGACAACAGCATCGAATGGACCTCAGTCTCACAGAAGTTGAATATCCATTCTGCTAGGTGTTTTTATTTCTTCCAAAATGTGAGCATTTGTCTATTATTGATGGGGTAGTCTGTGCTGAACATCTTGTATACATATATATGGGCTTTTTATCTGCAATATGTTTTTTTCCTTCTTGCAATATTCCCAACTGATTTGAAAAATCAGATAGCAAAACAGACTGCAACACACCTCCCACAGCCAGTCCAGTACAGTGTTTTCTTACTTTCTTAAATTCATGCACTGCAATTCTCATAAACATTAGCCTGTGTATTGTTTCAGCTCTGCATTTTAATTTTTCCAAATGCATTGAGCTGTTTCACCTCATAATTTGTATTAATTAATTCAAAATCAAGCTAGTAAATGCTCTGCTGCGCTTTAAATTGTTGATCTGGCAATTCTATGGCTGACACATCGCACTGCTCTGAAAACAACTACAAAAACACCATCACATTTTGGATTGAACTTGAAATTGACCAATCATATTTGACGACTGGAACTAACACGTGTATATATACACACTACTGTTGGGGTCAGTATAATTATTATTATTATTTATTTATTTTTTTACTGATTTGTTTTATTTTACTTTATTTTAGTTAATTTAGTTTTGTTTAGTAGATAAATTAATATTCAATGCATTAAAAGTAACAGATGTTTATGTTACAAAAGATTTCTATTTCAAAATAAATGTGTGTATGTGTGCATGTGTATATATATATATATATATATATATATATATACAGCTTTAAAGCTTTCCTTCTGGGCTGCTCTGTAGCAAAAACTATTCCAGGATTCTTATGTAAAGATCACATAAGCATGGGTTTAATTTATAAAACACTTTGTTTCCACTAGCTTAAAGCCAAAAGGCCAGTTGTTTGATGTTGGTAATACTCTCTGGTCAGGTTATCATGACATGAGCACGGTTTGAAATTAATATCATAACGCTATTATAATGCTCCAGTGAGACGGCAATGAAATAAAGAAATTAGAGAAGCACATGCTCTGTCAAGGGGATTGGCATTATGAGATTCTGTAAGGATTTGAAAGGCTGATATCAGGATGAAAAGGATGTAAACCAATTTATTTCACAGTCTCCAATGTACTGTACTGATTGGTCAGTAAAAGAGTTGTGTAATCCTCATTGAACATAATAGTTCACTGAGGAGAAAACTGCCTTTCAGCAATAGTCTAGACATTACAGTACTAAAGGGAAGATGTTTAGTTATATTTGAAAATCCTGTTTGTTAAAATGCACTGTTTATTAAACATGTAAATATTCTATTTCAAATACAAAAAAAAAAATCACATTTTCTAGTGCCAGTGTTCTAAGAAACAACCTCCGTAGTCCTGAATGAACTTTTTGATTTAATCATTGTATGAACTCGACATCCAACAAACCCCCTTGAAAGCTATGCATCATTGTATGCATCAAAACACAAGCTAACCACAACCTACTTGGAATTTCAAGTAGTCAAATGACAGTCAAGCTGCCCTTCTGAAGTACTACACTACAGTTGCACTAAAGTTAGCTACAGTACACTTACAAGTTACTTACAGAAAGTAGCCAACAAACTTATGCACTAAATTGAATCAGATGTCTCAGTGGTAGAAAGGTTAAAACACTACACACATACTGTCAATAAGTCAGAAAGTAACATTTTGGGGTTTCTTTGCTTTATGTCAGTCTCACTTTTTATGTCGGCCCTTTATTTTGAAGCTGTAGTATGCTATGCTAACTACCTTTCTGTCCAGTCAGTCAATGACTAAATAGACTGTGTTTTAAGATGAAGGTACGGCTTACAGAAACTAGACAGGCTTTCCAAGGCACGATAACATCATGTCTAATGATCTAGAACAAATTCAAGTGGGTGTTAAAAACCAAGTGAGTATTTAATGTGGCTACAATGCTTATTTCTCAGAAATGGAGTCATAAGTTGATTTTATTTATTTGATTATTTTTTATGGTTATTTCTATATAATTTTTTAATTAATTCAACCAGTCAATCATGCACAAGATTGTGGGATATAATAGGCAGCATACAATACATTTATTCCCTACAGTCTTATTGCCTTACTACCTCTATATACTGTGTTTCTCAGCTGTCTGATACGGCAATGTCATGTACGTTCACTGATCACTGACTGTCTTGTTTAATCATTTGCTTGTGTATTTATACCCTCTAATGGTTTCCCTCGTCTAGTATTGCTTGATGTGTTGTGTGAATTTTGGTTCCATTAGTCTTGCTTTGAACTATTGTCTGATCGTGTATCTTAGTATTATCTTGTGTTGGATCTAAATTTAGCATTGCACTTGGGTGCTTCTTCACAAGGTCACTGCCTGCACTGGATTGTTGTAAACTCCCAGCAGGTCTTGTGGTTTCAGTGAAAACGAGCACATTTTAATACTGATTTTGGCACCCTGTGAAGAGAATGAGGCAAAGACAATAATGCATTTCATCAAATGACAAGACTTATTTATTTATAATTTTTTTCATTAAGGTGAAAGGCGTGACAGAGTAAAAGTGAAAAGTAAATGCATTGTCTAAATTATTTTCAATGAATTTCAACAGAACCTCTTAGTCAAAGCAGCGGCAAGAAGCTGTTTAGTGATAACACTTTTGAAGCCTTTTTAACCAAGTTTAAAATGTCAAAATGAAAAATTGCCAAAGGGAAAAAAGCAAAGATCAAAGCAATAGAAGTCACACTGAGCCAGCCTAAAAAACTATAATGAATATTCTTAAAAATAAGGAGGCCGTCTCCTTAATTTAAATGCTCTGATATGCATTAACAAATAAAAATATTCCCTTACTAGAAATGTTGTCATGCTTTTGAAGACTTTGAAATAATCAGAGGATGAGTGCAAGTGCAAATGTACAAAGACAGCCTTTTTTCTGTCTTTGATTTTATCACTAGTGTGCATGTAGGCTAAAATACACTTTCAGCATTTATATTAAAGTTCTTGAAAAATATTAAAAATACACTCCTCTTTATTTTAATGTATTTATTTATGCATGTTTATGCACATTAATGTTTATTAATAAAAAATATGTAAGCCATCACTGTAAAACCTGATAAGTTGAGAATACTCAAAACATTTGAGGAAACGTATTACCTCAAAACATTTGAGTAAACAAACTTTTTTTTTTTTTTTTATGTTAGTAGAGCTTAAAATTTTTGTGACAAGCGGGGCGGGGCTGAGAGCTGCAGGAGCCAAGCCAAGCCTTGCTTCCATGGCTCTCGCCCCACTCATCACAATGATAATTATATACACTCAGAGCTTTATAGTGAAGTGCTAGTTAGCAACAGCACACTATCATGTGCTAATGTAGCTATCAAAAAGACTCTCACTATACACATGCATGTAAATAGTCAAACAACATGCAGTATATGTAGTCATAAAATTTAGCTGTCCTTCCTCAACCTAACCACAGGCTCTACTCTTCACTACAACGGTAACACTACAAAACCAACATAACCGAAACCTCTGTAAATCCAAACATAACACAGCATTAAATACTAACTTATGTCTCCCCATATTAATCTTGTGCAAGAACACATCAAATAACACTTAAAGTAGTGCTGGGCGGTATGACAAAAAATTTATATCACGGTATTTTTCAAAATTATCCCGGTTTCACGGTACATGAAGGTATTTTTTTTTAATGCTTGACTGGGTGTTAACCATATTTTCTACTGATTGAGAGAGGAAATACTGCAGTATATTGACTTAGAATGCCCAGACCAATCACCTTCCGAGTGTTAACAAAACAAGCCAATAAGTGTTGGCGTGCGATCTTTGCGTCGCGCACCCCGCCCCGCAGCGCGGGTATATAAGGAGCGCGCAAGCAGACGCACATTCAGTTTTTCGCTGAGGAGCCGAGGCGGTGGGCTTCGGCCGTACAGCGGTGGTACAGCAACTGTGGCGACGGATCGTAATGTCTCCGTTCCCTCCTTCAGGGAACGAGGGTTACATACGTTAGGGCTGTGTATCACCAGCCAAGTCACGATACGATACGTATCACGATACAGATGTCACGATACGATACATATCACGATACAGGACTACACTGAAATTCACCTCAGCAGAATTGAGAAAAACAGCTGTTTATTATTTTAGTCAGTCACGTTCGACGTTACGTCAAAGTGACTGACGAATTGGGATCCGTATGGAAAACGCCATTATTGTTGACCCCCTCCAGTGCCCTGCGGAAGCCGGCAAGTCCTCCCACATCAGTTGGGGCGAAAGATAGGACAGGGCTTAGGCAGAGGTGTCCGCCACTGCTGTTCCGTACAGTGGTACATTGGATAACACTGGGAAAGCGTACCCAAGCAGGGCTCCGCTACGCCTGACCGCCGAGGGTGCGGGAGGAACTTCAACAGGGTTCACCAAAGGGGAAACGGAACTGAAAAGCACTTAAGCGCACGTATCCGTTCTGTAGAGGGGAATGGCGCAGCAAGCGTGATGGACACCGAGCAGGTCCGGTGTAACTGACCATCCGAGGAAAGTACACGAGAGAACACGGGCTCTACACGGAGATTATAGAATCTCGCAAACGTGTTAGGTGTCCTCGTGGAGTGTGCTCTCACTCCGAAGGGGCACGGTAAACGTTGGGCCTGGTATGCCAAGACTATAGCCTCCACTATCCAGTGGGCAAGTCTTTGTTTGGAGACAGCTTTTCCCTTCTGCTGTCCTCGGGACAGAGCAGAGCAATGGCTGGGTTTGCTTCCTCCTGGGGCAGCGCTTGTAAGTTCACCACCTGATCCCTGAAAGATGTGGTGGGAACTTTGGGCACATATCCAGGCCGGGGTCTCAGGACAACGTGAGAGTCGACCGGCCCGAATTCAAGGCACGTTTCCCAATAGACTTGCCGCCTACTGCATTGTGATGTGCGGCGATTGCGACAACATACACTTTGAGGGTGGAGGGAGACAGCCTTCGCTCCAGCCCTTCTTGCAGAAAGGAGAGCACGACCGCGATCGGGCATCTACGGGGGTCTTCCCGCTGAGAAGAACACGGAAGGGCGGGCTGACGTGAGAGCCTGTCGGCTGCACAATTGAGCTCGCCTGGGATGTGAACGGTGCGAAGCGACCTCAGATGCTTCTGACTCAAAAGGAGGAGATGGCGGGTGAGTTGCGACATGCGACGGAGGCGTAGACCGCCCTGGTGGTTGATGTACGCAACAGTCGCAGTGTTGTCCATCCGGACCCGTACCAGTGCTTGTCGAGTAGCAGCGATTTGAAGCGGCGCAGAGCAAGCCATACTGCTAGCAACTCGAGGCAATTGATATGCCACTGCAAACGAGGCCCTGTCCAGGTGCCCGACGCTGCATGCCCATTGCACATGGCACCCCAGCCTATGGCAGAGGCATCTGTTGAGACAACAACATGCCTGGACAGGGATAGCCCGAAGGGGAGGACCTTGTACTGATATGCTCGCCCCTCGAGCGCGAAGCGGAGAAATGGCCTGTGTCGAGGGAGGATCGAAACATGAAAGTACGCGTCCTTTAGGTCGATCGCTGCAAACCAATCGAGCGGACAAACGCATCGAAAGATACGTTTCTGCGTCAACATCCTAAACGGGAGCCTGTGAAGGGCCCGGTTCAGAGCGCGCAGGTCCAGGATTGGTCGCAACCCACCGCCTTTCTTGGGTACAATGAAGTAGCTGTAAAACCCTGACTTCATATCGGCTGGAGGGACCGGCTCTATCGCGTCCTTCGCCAGTAGGACTGCGATTTCCGCTCGCAAGACAGGAGCATCCTTGCTCGGCACAGAGGTGAACCAAATGCCCCTGAACTTGGGAGGACACCGGGCGAACTGAATCGCATAGCCGAGTCTGATGGCTCTCGTGAGCCAGCGAGACGTCTGGGGAGATCTAGCCAGTAGAGCGCTCGACTGGGGGAATCTACACATACCCCTTAGCCGCCCCGCCATCGAGGGCAGTGAGGACGGAAGAAGCACCAGCTCTGTTTCGGGCAGAAAAAGGTGCCCTCCAAGATTTGGTAACCTCTTCATGCACTTCCGGAAAGAAAGGAACCGGAGGTGGCTGCCGACGATCGGCCTGCGACACCCCTAGGAACCAATCATCCAACCTCGAGCGTTCGGGAGATGGAGGTGGTTTCCATTGCAACCCGATGCTCTCGGCGGCCCTGGGAAAGCATAACAGTCAGCTCTGGATCTGACTCGGGCAACGCCACTCTGGACGGAGGCAGCGCAGCCGAATCCTCATCTCCAGAGCCTAGCTCGTCCCCCGATGCAGTGATCGACATCCTGTCATCTGCCTGAAGCCCGAATGAGATGCTAGACCCCGCCCTGTCCGGAGTCTCAGCCACCTCATTGCGGAACACCAGAGGGTGCGATGCACTGGAGGAGTGAGGGGCCCGCGGAGACATACTCGACGGGGAAGCCCGCACTGTGACCCTCAGATCGCCCTGACCATACGTAGCAGCAGCACTGGACCAGCAACCCCCGCTGACGCGCCGTATCACCAACACTATGATGCTGTCTTGCAGACACAATGCTCGGTAACCAGACCAGCTGAAAGGCTCGGCTCCGAAGCGAAACGCTGAATGGTACACATGTCAGCAAAATATATAACACTGTTTTAGTGGTTTTTGGATATTTTAATAAAAAATTTTTACATATTGCGCCTTTAATTTCAACATTTATTTTCCTTATGTTGTCTGATGCAAAGCATGCTGGGAACTAGAAAACTCAATCATTTTAAGTTCAGCTTACTACAAAGAAATTTTGAGTTCACCGAACATTTTTCAATTAAGTCCAATGAACTTTCATTATTATTTGAGTGAAATAAACTTCATTTGAACTTTCAAATAAACTTTCATTTAATTAATTTAATGTGTGTGTACTTTTTCTCTATAAAAAATGCAGGACAAACACATATTGTATAATGGGGCTGTACTTTTTAACAGCTAAAAAGAAAATGTAAATACCATCTAGGTTTTAATGTACAACCTCACAACTGCAGAATCCCAGTGTTTGGTGGACCAAGGTCCTTAATATCATCCAAATTTATGCTCACAATTTACTGATTGAAATCACAGGGAACTAGAGGGTGGAAGGAGACACAGTTGAAGATATTTGCAATGCAATTGCAATGCAATTGTGTAATACACACTGTTACACCAGACAGACATGCTTTACTGCTTGCTCTTTCTGATGTCTTGCCTCAATTTAATTCCACCTCAGAGATCCCTGCCTTCAAATCTGAGTGAGCTAAAAGGAGTTTGCCATTTTTTGCCCATGCATCCCTACACATAAATGCAAATTGACCTCTGAGACTTGGTTCAATGTAGAATTGATCCAGTTTCTCAAAATGGTCAGTAATGCCAATGCTCCTAGTTTTAATTGCTAACACACTGCTAAGTGATTACACAGAAGTCCCAGCATGCAACCCTATTGCACGTTGCAAAAAATGTGCAGAAAAAATCCAGCTAGCACAATTAAATGTGCTTTAAAAGGATCTGTTAGCTGCACTGATTCACCAGACACATGCATCCACTTTTTAAGCAGTTTCCTTAATTGTTCCCAGCATTTCAAGTCAGGCGTATCTGCTCGCCCATTTACTAGCTTGATTGTTCTCTTTTATACCATTTGTATTAGCTCATCTTTAGTTTGCTCTTATGCTGACTGCCATATATAGTTACTGTTCTCTGCTTACAACTTTTACCAGTTTCCGTCCCACTAGAAAGCAATTGAATGTTTCTGGAATAAAAATAAAATTCCAGAAATAGTGAGTGTCTGAATTCCTCCAAACACCATTAACTCACACACAACTAACATCTTTCATACCAGTATAAAATGTGTAACAGAACATACTTTACTCACATATGTGTGCCATCATGTGCTGCATGCAAAACAAACCAGTGCTTAATTTGAGCCGGATCCTGTTCTGGAAAATGTCAATTTTGGATTTTTGCGTTCCGGTATTTGTTTTTAAAGATCCGGCATTAACAAGTGCATTAGATCGTGACAGTGAGGGCGTGCATACAAGACAGAGCGATTGCGGGTTTATGTAGATGTATTTGGAGCATGATTTGTAGATTATGTATTGGTCCTCAACATATTATTGACCAATCAGCTTTCTTATAATACCAAATAAAGTGAAATATTATAATGTATAAACATTATAAACACTATAATCGTAGCCTAGTTCCAAAGGAGGCTACCGTTGGGCTCACGTACCTCTCTCATTCTGCACAAATGAATCCAATGTTTCCATATTCGCAATGTATTTCAATGTTAAACTATTATTTATAATGTAGACTAGGATTCATGCACGTTCGCATATCGACGGAAAAAAATCATCCTCTTCACATGCACAAAAATGCACTTGGCATAACAGCAACTGTAGACCGGTTATACTACGGACTCTTTAAATTGATATGTTTGGCTGAAGGAAGAAAAGTAATAAATAAGTTACTTTTAGAAGGTGACCTATCTTCTAATTAAAGCATTTTTTGTGTTTATTAATGAACCTTTTCAAATTTCATTATTCATAAATACCTTGCATGCTTTTTTTAAGTTATCCAAACTAATTAGATTTTACAGTGTACAATAAAAAAAAAAAAACATTGCTACTTGTACTACGTTAAGCTGAGACTTGTTATAGCACTTGCGTATCATTGCTCTTTTGTTGATTTTGATTGCTTCCATTGTCCTCATTTGTAAGTCGTTTTGGATAAAAGCATCTGCTAAATGACTAAATGTAAATGTAAATGTTTACTTTTTATTTTTGCACACACGCAATAAAAAATAACATTTGTATTTTTGTAATTAAGCAAACAAACAGGATGCGCATTCTGTCATCGGTTCTCGGTTTCCTTTCCGTGAACTTGTTTGCGGATCGCCGCGCCTCACATCTGTTTTACATCTGTTAATTATTTGTCAGATATATTTCACATATTTATACCTTTTCTATATAGAATATCATTGCATTTTATTTTTATGGAAACAAATTTAGTTATTTTTAATGTAAATTATATTTGCCTTAAATCATCCTGGCGACCCATTTTTGACCCGGGGTTTGAAAACCTAGGCTGTATAGTTAGGTCCATGCAGAAACTTGTGAACGATGCTCTTATAGTTGTGTCATCACCGTTTTGTGACGTCATTGAATGTTCCGGGAAAACTGAAGTTGTATTGTCAGTGTCGGTCACGGCGCCTTTTAACTGCTGATTTGGATCTGGCAATGTTTCATTTACAAATTAAGCACTGCAAACAATGACCAGTAGAGTCTGATTCACAAATAAATGACTCTTTTTAGTGAACCAAAACTATAGCTCAATTGCTGAAATGAATGACTCTTGAGCCGGTTACTGTTTCAATCCTCCAAAACTATTTTGAATGAAACCAAAAAAGCATTAGCAGAGATATTTCAGATGAAGAGTTTTTGAATTGGAATCACAACGAATTGGAAAGCTGTATCAATACCCAAAACTAAAATTGAACATTTAGCTGTAAATGTATATAATGCACATGTTGAGCAACATATTAGTACAAACAGACACAAATGTATGTAAATCATGTAAGTTCAAGTAAAACAACTGAGAGGAGGCAGAACTGAAATATAAGGTATACATATACAGTAAGCAATTGGAGAACTGCTTTGCCAGACTATAAGCAACACATGAAGTAGTTAAATAACAGTCAAGCTGTCCTTTTGAATCTATAATCTTACAAGTCCATACTGGCTGCAGGAATTGTCTTCCAGTAGGTTGCTTTTGTTTGCCATTTCACATTTATTAAAATGGGTAAAAGCGCATACACAAATTTCCCTACTACTGCTTTTGCCTCTGCAATGACTGCTTCTTTTGTTCCAGAGTCGGTTCAAAGAGTTTAATAATGAGACCCTTCAGAGGAGGAAGAGGAGAGAGGGGAACAGAGACAAATAAGGGCCGTGAAGGTCTAGTGGCTGATCTGAAGCTGCTGACTCAATAAATGACTCAAAGCCAGGTGTCCCAGATTCAAGGTTCGGTTTCCTGACTATTATCATGCCTGTGTGAGTCAAACATGGAAAACATGGAACATGCACATAAACAGCACATTTGTGCACTGTGTATACATATGTAGCCGAAGTACATTTATTATGTATTATTGTGTTAACTTCTGTTCATGGGGAGGAAGTGTGATGCAGAGGCGGGCGTTGCAATTAGGCATCCATATATTACAGAATAACACAAGGAATCTCCCTGAGGATGAAATCTTAAGCTCTTATATGCCAAATCTGTTTTGATCATAATGGCAAACTAGATCAAGGGATCCATATTAAACTCAAATAGAGAAATAAAGGCCTTCGAAGTTGGTGTTACAACCCCAAAAGGGCAGTTACAATGAAAACATGGAGTAACTAAAAACTACGCTGGGAAAAATCACTGCGGGCTTGAGTACTGTATCGAGGGAGGTAGATGGAGGCGTTATGTGAACTGTCTCAGGGTCTGGTGATTTTTTTGTGGTAAAATGGAACCCTATACGAGAATCATCTCTTACTTCAAAGAGTTTTTTTTTAATGGAATTGTGACAATCTGAGCCTCGGAGGCAAATTGGAGATGAGAAGGAATATGGTGGTGCTCTAATAAAGCAAAAGGCCCAAGAGGCCTACATTACAGTTATTTTACCATGGTAAGGGGTGTTCTTTGGCCAGATGTGAAGTGGTGTTCCTAAACCCCCCTTAATCTAAAAAATATAAAATGGCAGCAAAACATTTATTGAATAAATGCATTTTTTTATAATATTTATTCACATTATTCAAATTTATTCATAAGAATAATTGAAATAAACAATTATTTTGCAAAGTAATAAGGTTCAGTAGGCCCTTTCACAACAAACATGAATATTCGACACAAATTACTTTTTGAATACAAACAGTGAATTCCTATGGCACTATTTGAACAATGACTTGCTTAAAAATCAACTTTTTTTAAATTTTATTTGGTAACCTCAAAATGAGGTTACCAAATAATTAAAATGGCTTTATCCTTACACACATAAAAACATACATTTTTTAAAAGAATTCTCAAATGCAACATTTAATACAATAAAGCCCATCCATTCAAAATAAGTATTAGATACATACAGTTGTTTGATTTGAGACAAACAAATATGATTTAAAGATAATCAGTCTCTCCAGGATTTCACAATCTTTTTTTTGGTAAGCGCACACGGCAAGGCAAGAAACACAAATCCACAGTCTGACTGACTGACTGAATTGAGTTCTCTTTCGTGGTATACTGCGGTTTTAATAACTCTTTTTTTTATTACAGTCAACCATGTGATGCTTTTTATTTTGTCATTCATCCTGTTTCTTAATCACTCTAATGTGTTAATAACTTTAAACAGTACTGCCCACTGAAAGCTGTGCCTGATATGTCGATTTGACACGTATCGTCATACCACCCAGCCATATAAAACAATAATCACTTTTGCTTAATTCATTTCGCTCATGTCCAACGGTCGTCCATCTCAGATAGCGTTAACTGCTGTATACTGTGTACTGCATCGTGCATGTATCTGTATATTGAAAATAATGCTTTACAACTTTATTAAAATTAGGTATAATTAATTTAGTAATTATAATTTAGTATTTTGTAAGATCTTAATTTTTACAATTATTTTGTGGTGAAATGGTGAATTATGCAGGATCGCAAAAAAAATGCTTTTTTGATTTTGCATTGGATTCAGCGATCACAGAATCACAAAAAACTGGAGGGACTGGATAACAATAGATATAGATAACTTAAAAATGAAACATTTTTTAAATTACATTTTTAAAATGTTTTATTCATATGTATATATATATTTATGTATATACACTGAACAAAATTATAAACGCAACACCTTTGTTTTTTGCCCCCATTTTTCATGAGCTGAACTCAAAGATCTAAGACTTTTTCTATGTACACAAAAGGCCTATTTCTCTCAAATATTATTCACAAATCTGTCTAAATCGGTGTTAGTGAGCACTTCTCCTTTGCCAAGATAATCACAGATTTGTGAACAATATTTGAGAGAAATAGGCCTTTTGTGTACATAGAAAAAGTCTTAGATCTTTGAGTTCAGCTCATGACAAATGGGGGCAAAAACAAAAGTGTTGCGTTTATAATTTTGCTCAGTGTATATATATATATATATATATTTTGTAACGAGGTGAAGAATCACAGGACAAGGAAATGCCCCGGAGGGTGGATTTATTAGTGTGGTGGGTGATAGGGAGAAAGGTCCAGGTAGGTGCTCCGGTGCCATGAGTAATGTTAATTAATGTTAATTAAAAAGCTACTGTAAATGAGTACCCAAGATCCACATTAGGTAAATGCAACTTTTGAGAGTTGTCCTCAGACAGCGACAATGGCAGCAGTTATGCACACGATTAAGAAGCCACATCTGAACTCCATCTGTTCCTGTGTGCCCGTCACACCAATGCCAACACAGCCAACCGGACGCCACCCCACCGCCGTTGACAAATGAACACTTAAACACACCTTTGGCTCGCTGGCAACCGAAGAGAGCCAGAGGGGGAGGAGAGGGGGTGGAAGATTCAATTAAAGAGTAAAGGAGCACTTTGCAGAATCTTGGCCCGGCCACTGACAGTGAAGCCACCTCATTAAGATGCAGGAGCAGAGGTGAGCTGTAAAACCGATGTCTTGCCACATATCATGGTGAGCCGGGATGGCAGGAACACATTTTCACCGGGACGTTTACAGTTATAAGTTATTGTGTGCGGCTGGGATGGGAGCGAGGGATGGGATAAGGATGTAGCCTAAAGCTTTTGCTGTTCTGGTAAACCGGCACTCAGCTTTCCCTTGTGAGTTTGCTGTCATCGCATGAATAAACAACGTGCAGGTAACACTTCAGGGGACATCAATGGGTAAATAACCAATGCTAAGTGGCACAATCGCTGACTGCGCTTTCATATAGAGATTGAATAGATGCCATTTCCCAAAAATACCCACAGTTTGAGGAGTGGACAGGTGTGGTTAGATTTAAAGTGTGTTTTTCATAGCCATGTTTCTCTCTCAGACAAGACTGTCAAAACTCTCACTGCACTCTGAATCATAAAGAACAGATGCTTGGAAGAGATTCAATCTGAAAAAAATCCCAACAACTGTCAAGTTACAAAAAAAATTCTATATTCTAGAGATTCTAATTCTACAAGATTTGTATTCTGCATAAAACACATTCGTCACTGTAACATGCTATGAAATTAGAAACAGGAAATACGGTTTCTGCAGCACCCTGTAGACTTTGTCTGCATTTGTAAACATTTGATTGATTTATTTGCCTTGCTGTTCAGATGAGTTCATTCTTCAAGGAACTGCCATTCTTGGCCCGAGGGTCTTTTTTGAGGCAGCACTATGTATCGGGGGCTGTTCTGAGTGGGAGAGAGTAGCGGATCTGGAGGGAATTCAATAGAGGAGCACAACAAAACCCATTGGTCTTTGAGCCACATCATTTCCTATATTTCCCAAACTAGCAAACACAATCAAAATATATCTTTAATCTGCCAGATGAAAATCTAATGGGAGGATGGTGAGTAATTAAAATGTACATAGATATTCATTTTCAAGTAAAAAAAAAGGCAGGTAACTCAAAATAATCCAGTAGACATCTAAGTGATATCTTACTTGCCTGTGTTGATGCATTTATATTGAAACAGGAAGTTGGAGATCTATCCAAAGGGTTTCCCTTTTTCAAAGCCATTATCTTTTTTTTTAAAAGTTTACCTCATTGTAGAAAATAGTTAGAAAATAATAAAAATAATTTACATAGTCATGAACATGGTTTTCTACTTGAATTTTTAGTAAGAAGTAGATTGTATCAGGGGGAGGGATGTTCTCATTTTAAAGAGAATCGGATCGGACAATATGTTTTTAGCCCATTTTCCCATAAAAACAAGACATTTTAAAAAGATTGTTTTGACAACATTTAGGAGAACACCACTGTAAAATCCAATAGTTTACCTTACTTAGATTTAATTAGTAATCTTTACTTAGTTGTTATACTTACTAGGTTTTATTAAGTTACAGCTACTTTCAAGGCAAATAAAACAATTTACTTACTGTTTTGAGTGACACTTACTTAAAATATTCAAGTAGACACAAAGGAACCAATGACATTAAGAAAGCAGTGAGAGGCAGCAGTGCACTAATATGTGGCTAATGAGCAACATAACAACAGAAGAAGAAGAAAAGAAAAAGAGTCTTAATAGACTTTTCACCCATTTCCTCCATGTCTGCAGTTATCTTTCACTAGTTGCATTCACTCGTTTCCCAAAGTCATCTTGAATGTTGAATTCTCAATACAACTGAAATATTTGAGAGAACATCACAT
>NW_015659384.1:518865-524503 GCF_001515625.1 Sinocyclocheilus rhinocerous
TCAATACAACTGAAATATTTGAGAGAACATCACATAAGCTAACTTCATAAATTGATGTTGATTTTCCTAAAATGTGTGTTTTTTTTTTAAACTCACCATTATAGTGAGTAGCGTTCCCTTTGGTTGGGCACTTGGAACTTGGTTTATATTACTATAATTTTCTTCCTCTTAATGCAGCAATGCATCATGAAGTCAGAGTTATTTGATTTCAAGGGAAGGAGAGTAATAAATAGGTTACTTTTAGAGAATGACCTATCTTCTAAATAAAGCATTAGTCTGTTTTTTTTTGTGTGTGTTTTTTAATGAATTTTTTCAAGTTTCATATTTTATAAATACCTTGAGATGCTTTTCATTGTGTTTATATAATCGTTAAATAGTGTGTGGTAATATGCTAAAGTCATACACAGACTTAAACATTCAGCACACGAATCACAACAATGGTAACAATTCAATTTCATTTATTTTTATTAATTGTAACAATAACTATACTAACTAAGCATCTGTCAGTACAACATACTATTCCTATTTCACTTTACTTAGTTTTTTCAAGGCAATCGGTTTGCATGCTTTTTTTAAGTAAGCCCAACTAATTAGATTTTACAGTGTAGCATTAAAATGCCCCAAAACGAATAAACATGTACTAAAACCACAAAACCGCAATTCTGATTTGATGGACTTTTATATGTAGCCTACATATTTTCATATTTCTGTATGAAACAATATTAATATTAGATTACTTCCAGCTAGGTTGATCACTTTTGAAGAGCTCAAAAAGGTTCATGAGGTTCAGGCCTAATGAATAATGAAGCAAACAACACATACCACAACTGCTTGTGAGTCATTATCTGATTCTTCATTGGGCTTTAGAGACGGTTCCTTTACCCAGAGTGCCGTGCTGCTGGCTGGGTGAGGAGCACCTGCGTGATAAGAGAGTGAACTCGGGTTCTCTCTCTTTGTTGCGAGTGTGTGACTCACAAACCTCTACATTATCTCTCTGAGATAAAACATATTTTAATGGGTAGAATGTGCAGCACTTGTAATTTTCCAAACCCAGGTGATGTGAATAATATAAAGCAGAAGCTGGAATGAATAAATGTAATATACTGGGAGGGCACTGAGATTCACTGTCCTGAGAGAGCAAGAACAGTCAATATGCTATTCATCAATGCACTGTCTGCTACTTTCATTATTGAAATTAATCACTAAATTTCTATTTGAAAGAGGCCAATGGTAGCATTACCTGAGATCGATGGGTGATCAATAATAGGGAATTATGGGTGTAATCATGTTGGTGTGGTGCTCAGGGGTAATCTGGGTCAATATATGCTCATGTGACATGTGAATTGGAATTTAGGCTCTGGACTGATGAATGTTACAAGGCTCACTCTGACAATGAATCTCGATCAATGATCCTGCAGTGCGCTGACGCAAAAAATAAGAGCTTTTCTTTGATGACAGGTTTACTTTTAGCCAACTGCTAAATAATTTCCTAAGCAAGTCATTTCCACAAATGTTTTGTATATATTTTTTTCTACACAATGAGTTTATAGCGACCATGGGCACCGAAAAAGGACAAAAATGTCTATATGAATCATATGCTATTTCAAATTCTCTGAAGCAAAACAATAACTTTGTGTGATGAACAGACCACTTTATGTCACAATTAACTAATATTGTTTTGCATTTCCAACGCATCTCTCAAATCAAATAGTGCATGCTGCCTGTAGTCACCAGTAGGGACATCATCAACAACAAAAGTCATTGGTTCTGAAGTGTCTCGTAACCAAAATCACCTGCACCAAAGGTGCCATATTGGATTGAGTCACAGTGAAGATGACTTTAGTTTTAGTCTTATTTCAGCATATTAATAGAACGACCAAATTAATTTCAGAACCCTTGTGAAAGTAAGTGCACTTCATTGCACTAAATGTGGACTTGCAACGTACTTTAAATCTGTGTATTATTTCCACAATAAGTACTCTTTTAAAAAAGTATGCAAAAGTGTACTTATAAGGGTATGCAAATACAGTGACATCGTCATTGCTGTTTGGTGAACAATGGGCAATTTTGTACTTTTTTTTTTTTTTAACTACAACTAGATAACAGCTCAGCTGTTATGTATGTTTTCTGTGAATTATTTTGTGAGACACACTGGGGTGGTGCTATACTGTAATTCATGCAAATGTATTATCGTGACACCGTCCATTATTATAAGTGCATATTGATATTCTAGTAAGACATAACACCCAAGATTGAAATGATCAAACAAAGCTTGAATAGAGCTGAATTAATTGCATTAAATGAATACTTCAGAGCAAATCTCAAATCGTAATGTTTGAGCAATATCAATACAGCGCTGTCTTGCAAGCACTGTAATAGAAGAGGAATATCAATTTGAAACTCTCCTCAGAAGCACTATATTAACACTGGCCTATTTTAGCAAAAACCTTCTTGTCATACCTTCCACTGCCTACAGAATGCACTTTGAGCTCTAGTTTCATTCTTCGTGAAATAAAACATCAATGCAGTCCTTTGGGTGGGAGTGCACATGGGGTTAAGGGTGTTTGAACTGATAAAACAGTCTTGTGAATTAGTCAAGAATCAATCCGCCCACAGCCCCCCCATCTGTAAACCAATCCCCTGCCATAAATATCGACCATAACGGCACTAAACAAGTTAAGACATGTTCAGCCAGAGCTGACAATTGTGAAAGAAATCATTAAACTGCACACTGGAACAGGGTGTTGAGTTCAGGACCCTGAGAATTACTTACATACCTCACACTTTTGTTACATAAAGAAAAAAATTAAGTGAAAAGTGGGTCATGGGATGTCATCCAAGCTGCCCTCTGGGAAATCTTCTCCTCCTTTCTTTGACATGATGCTGCTTGGCAATGTTTCTTCCGCCCTCACACTCATAGACGGCATATGGCGCAAAGGGGGACGGAGCACACTATCATGTAGGTACATCAGGTTATGGGCTTCCATTCTTTTCAAGAGAAGGTGAAAGATTAACTATCTGCTTCTCTTCTACCACTCTGAGTCGCGCTCCTGGGAGATAGTGACCCGCTGTTTTAGATGGATAAGCTATAGTTTATTCAATCTCAAATGCCAAGGGTAGACCGAACCTTTGAAATGCCTGACTGAACAACATAACAACAGGGAGTCAGGCTCTGTGGGAGAACGGGGTTTTTAAAAGAGGTGTCAAGGAATAGCCTTCTTTGCACCTTGACTCCTTTTCCACTTTGTTGAAAGAAGGCAAGCGGTACAGTAACACATCCCAGCTGCTTATAGGCCTTATGCGACAGCAGACGGCAATCAATAACATGTATGTGATCAGCCTGAAATATCAAGACTCTACATATGTCTCTGAACACACCGTACTGAATATCTGAGTGGCAGTGATACTTTGGTGGCAGATTGGAATGCTGGCAAAAAGCCATATTAAATGTATAGGCAGCTTTGGCTCCCAGTTGTGGAGGTTTCATGAGCACAAGCCAGCTGTTCCTGTCGGCCCCCCATCTTTCCCAGATGCACACAGCCATAGTGCCTTTCACATGGCCTTCTCCAGAGACTCATATACTGAGCTGTCACAAACCCCATATACTGCGCCTCTGTGTCTGACACTGGTTAAACCCCTATTATAGAGACTAAATGCCCCTGAGATTTTTTGTTGGAGGAGGGATATTTGTCTGCAATATGGTCAAAAAAGGATGTAGGCTAAAAATCAACACTACCTCTCTGAAGATTCATTTGATATTCACATTTTTTTTTTGCTCAAATAGTTAACAGTTCTTTTATATCACAAGTGCAGACAAAGAGTCAACATTTGGGGGGCCTGTAAAGAGCAGTGTCTAACAATAGTTTTCAGAGATGATGTGATTTATGCATTTACTTTTGGAAAATTTATCAATTGTAGATTAACAATTAGATAAAAATGGAAATAAAATAAATAAATAAAATAAATAAAATAATAATACATTATACATTAGACTAAGGATCATTTAGACACTTATACATATTTAACCTATATTTCAATCTTCTAATCTTACCTAATTGATTTTTTATTAATACATTTTTTTACTGTTACATTTTGCATGCAATACTGTAAATGAAAATAAATGTGTGACCATTCAAACTGCACAACAACTTTTTTTTTAATATTCATATTTATATTGTAGTCTAAGGACTATAGACAATTGAACAAATTTACTTTCTTTCTTTCTTTCTTTCTTTCTTAAAGTAGTCTAACACTATAAAAAAGCTATGAAATACTATATAATACACATTCAAGGAAAAAAATATATTAAAACTAAGTCAGTGATTCTTATAGTGTTTAGGCCAGTCAGAATCCAGCAGGCCCTGACAGCCCACCACTGATTATATATATATATATATATATCAGTATGTAATTCAGTAAAGGAGATATGTCACAAAATGCAGTCAAAGCAAAGCATCATCAGTATCATCATGAAGCTTTTTCATGTTCCTATTGTACTCTTGAATTTTCAGCACTAATATGAGATCAAGATGACAACAGTAATTTTGGTGAATAGATGAGCATTTATGCTAGCAGTGTGCCGCCCCCTGAAGTGCATCAAGACCTAACCACTGGAACTGAAGAATTAACAGTTATTCTGTTCAGTAATAGAAAATGAGACCGGAGGACATCATCAGAGACTTCACAGTTGGAACTGTCGTAAAAACTGAAACGAGAGTCACTGCCAATAATTAGCCTGACTCCACACTCCGAGTGCATGTGATTTTAAAGCTTGATAACTTACTCCCACATTGTGCTCTGAGCTGTGGATATTTTTAGTCATGATCACAGTTTCATAGGATCAAGTCTGAAACGATTGGTAACTAGGAGCGCAGGCATTTATTTGAGCAATGCTTGAAAAGAGAACATTACTATACTATCATTTCCTACCTTACCACAACAATATGAATACAAATAAAATAGTAACTGAAATATTTCGCTTGTCTAAATGTGCTTTATAGCACATGAGCACCTCAATGTGGAACTCGAAGGAAAAATTGAGACAGAAAATTATTTTCTTCTTGGTTATTTTCCTACAGAAGATTCTCAAAGGGGAAAATAAAAATGTTTCAAAGAGCTGTTTCTATGAGGTCAGAAACATGGGCAAATTTCCGGGTACATTAAAGATTAAGCATTACAAATGCATTTCGATATTGCACCGAACAGAAAAGCATTGGGGATATTTCCACAAAACAAACTACAGTATGCTAATTCTGTGTGATGGCATGCCAGCCAAATTAATTTTAAGGTGCCAATGTAAATCTTTCATTTCTGTTTTTACAGGGAAAAGTTTGAGGGCGAGAAACATTCTAATTCATTTTCCAATTTCCAGATGTGAGGCCCTGTGAGTCAGGTTGGAAGGTGCACGATAGCTGAAGAATTAACAGTATTAAAACACACACACACACACACACACACACACCAGAGGTGGAAAGTAGTCTGACTCGGGTAAAAAAACAATCAAAACTTCCAGTTCAGCTGGGGGCGTTCAAACCGCGTTTTGCTTTGACTATCACTGGCGTTGGCGTTTTGAATCAGCATCATTAGCGTTTCAATATTTTAGTGAATGTGAGCTATGCTCTGATTTTAAATCGTAATT
>NW_015659384.1:525214-531154 GCF_001515625.1 Sinocyclocheilus rhinocerous
AAAGACAAATGCAGCGCCGAAGGAGAAACAGCGCGAGCCAGCGTTTGACGGGCACTTTTCAAATGGCTGGGGTGAAGCCCTGCGCTTCAGCCAATAACAGACAGGTCTGACTCGGGTAAAAAAACAATCAAAACTTCCAGTTCAGCTGGGGGCGTTCAAACCGCGTTTTGCTTTGACTATCACTGGCGTTGGCGTTTTGAATCAGCATCATTAGCGTTTCAATATTTTAGTGAATGTGAGCTATGCTCTGATTTTAAATCGTAATTATTTCAGCTCCTGAAATGGGTCATATCGTTGATATTACCAGAGCACACAGCTGTATAAGTAAATAGAAACTCAGTTGATAGAATTATTGCATGGATGGAGCAAGAACAATGTAAGTGTCTAAAATACATGCACATAGAAATTGCCCTCTTTAACAGTGCAGTTAAACTAAATATACGAAGCTAAAATAACTACAACATTAACAACAACACAGAAATAAGAGCGCATGCATTTTACGTGCATCTGGCTGATAGATCAACCATGATTTTTCTGTCAATCAGATGCATTTAAAATAACTTTTTCTGTGTGTGTGCTTTGGATGTGTGAGCACATGGGCGAAGAAACAATATAGTCTATGTATGACCGGACGATTTATTCATATCCAAAACAAAACGATTATGGAACGCTAAACACTCTCATGCATGGTTCATTCATACTCGAAGCCGGAGGGCGCTCTCATGCAGAAAGTCCAAAACGGCCCAGTAGAAGTAATAACTTATGACGTGCAGGAAATCCCTAATATGGACAAAGGCATCCCGCTATTGCTTTAGCTATGTAAGAGCTTTATTTCAACTAGACATTGTGTCTTTGCCTTATGTTTATTCATATTGGAATCAACTGACAGACAATCTTTTTTGGAAAAAGGTTTGGTTAATGCCTAATCAATATTTAAGCACAAACAAGGTTAAGGAAATATCATTTAAAATTATACACAGGATTTACCCAGCCAAGTATTATTTGGTAAAATTTAAATCTGATATTGATTTTAGTTGCTCCTTTTGTGTCAGTTGCCCTGAAACTGTGGTACATTTGTTTTGGCATTGCCCTTTTGTAAAACTATTTTGGCAAAATGTATGTGATTTTATTGTACAAAATATTGATAGTTATTTTGTTTTGTTATGGAAATATGTATTATTTGGTATATTGGAGAACAACAAAGAAAAGCACAGTCACTTTACATGATAAATCTTATTTTTTTACATGCAAAATTTCATATTCACAAATGTAAGTTCTCCTGCAAAAAACCTTGTTTTTTGAAAGTTTGTAAACGCTTTAATATTTTTATATACATTTGTATTTGTATACAGCCCCAGTGTGAAATAGTTTATTTCGTGTATAATGTTTACTGTTTATATCATCTATACTGTTTGTCAAATACATGTAATTTTAGCTAAAAAAAAAAAGGTAATTTCAGGTCATTTCGAGGTAATAAATATGGTATATGAATAATGCAGTGCTAATTGACAACATTTAATACAGCATATAAACTATTCTGCCTTATTATGTGCTTGTATAAACCAATCCTAAAATTGTCATTAGGAAAATACAGAAAAACATATTATAGAATACAAATTATTGGATATCATCCAGCAGTGTATTTGATTTCTTATCCAATTAAAATACTTAAGAAAATATAAAGCCTGTCAATTAGACAAAAGTCTTTTTTTTTTTTTTTTACATTTCAGGGCTCCAGACTCATTCTTCCACTGGTTGCTCCTTTGCGACTAACTTTCTCAGTTGGTCGCAGAGCACATGATTTGGTCGCAATATATATATATATAATTTATTATTTTAATTAATTTCTTCTTCTTTTTTTTTGCGCTACAACATGGGATTAATCAATGCATGCTGATGAACACCTTTCACTTTCTAAGACTAAAACAAAAGATGGACTCATTGTTATTCTTAATTAAAACAACAATAAAACAACAACAATAAAACAGTAAGATACAATGACAAACTAGCTTACAAAACGTTTATTAACAAAAATGAATAAGATGAGGCATGGCATACACCACATGCTGTATTATATACCGACTAATAAATTACAGAAAGTTTAGCAAACACAGAGGAATCAAATAAAAAATAAATAAAATAAAAGAGAGCCTCCATAGCGTAACATGAGGTAAACAGCAAAGATAACTAGCTTTTCAAAATGAAACAAAAAGAAAAGTAAAACTAAACTTGCTGTTGGTGACAGTGCTGGCATGTGTTTTTTCCACAAGAATAGCAACATGTTCACCTTCTCTGGTTTAAGAAGCAGTCTTTTACTTTACTTTAGCTTGAAAACCATCCATCGTTTCCTCAATATTCGTGTCATTTTTGCTGCGCGCAGCTTCGCACTCGTGCTGACGCATCAAAGCGCTACAGAGTTCAAACGAGTAGCGCGGTTTCGTTATGCTTTCAGTTTCGTTCGCTGTTTGATGTTTCTCATAAAAACAGAGACTGAATGGATGCGCCGTTAACGAAATTGCCTGTGCATTAATTATAAATATAATTATATTAAAATTTTGCAGCCGCGACCTCTAAAAAAAATTTTTTTTAGACCGGCAGGAAAAATGGTCGCAAAATGCGACTATTTGGTCGCAGTCTGGAGTCCTGCATTTCTGTCCCCCTCATTTCTGAAATGATGGCTATGCCCCTATGTTTGCAGTACAGAAAACAGTGCACGAGTCTTCTTGTGCTTAAATGGTTTAAAGTCACATTAAAATGCGCACAAAGGAATCATTAAGAGATGATTAGGAAAAATTAGGAATTGACAAGAATCTGAATCATTAAAATTCAAACGATGTCCAACCTTACCCATACCCCACATTATTTTTTTACTGGCACATTTCTATTCAAGGGTTTGAAACCCTTTCTTTTCTTTTAAACCCTCACTTACCCTTTTTTGCTTTTGCCCTTCTTAAAAACAACCACATAATCTTATACGGGTATGTACTTTTCAAAATTAGTTATAAAACAGTTGCTCCTGGCAACAGGGATAGGTAGTATGTTTGCTTAACATAGTGTAAAACATGACAATTGATGAGACTAATATCATGTTTTGCTCCAAAATCACTATATAACATCAGTAGTGTTTGAAACCGTTAACTTCTGTGGTTCCATGTTGCTTCTTATCACAGTGAGACAGAAAATATTTTTTATAAAATTCTATACTGTGATACAAGCTGTGAATTAGCGTTGCATTGCGATTGGGTGTTTATTTTCTTCCACGTTTCATCAGTCAAAGCATCTCTATCTGCATGTTATTCAGCTGTAGTGATATCTGATGCATTTGTCTATATAAGGGATTTCCTGGGTCTCACTTGTGTTGTGAAACAGACATTACAGTACATGAGTGTTAGGGTTAGGATTAACCCTGCTCCCTAATGCTCACATCGTCTCATTTTGGGTAAAAATAGAAAAATAATACTAAAGTACTTTGTAACGCAGTAACTTGAGTAGTTTTTCAGCAAACTACTTTTTTACTATTACTTGAGTCATATTATTTTTCAGTACTTTTACTTGTACTCAAGTAAATTATTCCTTAATATTTTTACTTAAGTACAATTTCTTAGTACTCTTTCCACCACTGACACACAGAGAGAGAGAGAGAGAGAGAGAGAGAGGTTGTGAGGTTTTCAGCAACATCAAGTGAAATACATTAATGACACCTGCACATACAGGTGCATCTCAATAAATTAGAATGTCGTGGAAAAGTTCATTTATTTCAGTAATTCAACTCAAATTGTGAAACTTGTGTATTAAATCTAATTTGTTGAGTGAATTGGTGGGTTTTTGTTAAATGTGAGCCAAAATCATCACAATTAAAAGAACCAAAGACTTAAACTACTTCAGTCTGTGTGCATTGAATTTATTTAATACACGAGTTTCACAATTTGAGTTGAATTACTGAAATAAATGAACTTTTCCACGACATTCTAATTTATTGAGATGCACCTGCATATTCAGACTGATGTCTTTTTTTCTTCACCTTTAATCGCTGTGTGCTTCTACATAATTCTCCTTTCATAAAGTAAGGCACAACATTAGAGGTAAAAATAAGAATTTTATGAACAAAGTCTCTCTAAGGAGGAAAATGTTATTTTCAGTGATGAGCCATACTGGGCTTCCATAACATCCTTGTATTGCCGTAATGTCTGTGCATTACCTGGGCTAAAGTTTACGTGGGGTGTGCAACCCTCATCAGAATGCTTGACCCCGTGTGCCTTTGTGATTGATTTTTCGATGAAGTAGAGATGCCATTGGGACTTTCCTTCCCAGCTGGACAGGAGGAGTGATCATCATTGTGTTGATTCCAAAAACACATTACATTACAGCACATCTTCGATTATTGTCGGGTTCACCATGGAGTTTTACCACATGGAAGTGTGGAAGAATGAAACAGGAAATGAAAACATCATCTAAAAAAAGTTTAATTCAGAATTGAGGCCCTGGAGGTCTATAATTTCAGCAAACAGGGTTGTCTTACCAAGCAGTCTGGTGAGAGCAGAATGAGAAAGGAAAAGACAGAGTGGATAAGAAATGGAAGATGTTGTGGCATGAGAGTAATCTGTGTGCATCAGAAAATAAATAATGTAAAATAATTATACATTAGGGGCTCTGATATGGCTATTTGCACTGAAAAATGAAGCATAAAAAAATGTGCTAATTCTGTCATTAACTCCAATGTTATTCCAAACATTTTTCCCAAATATTTTTCGGGGGAACATAACAGGATACATTTTGAAGAATCGTCATGCCGCTATTTTTCATACAACAACAGTTCATAGTGACCATGTCAAGCAAGCTCAAAAAAAATATATATATATACAGTGGGTACGGAAAGTATTCAGTCAATAAGTTGAACACAAGAACTAGAATAGGCTAATAATGAACAAAATAATTCTATTGATTTATTTGTGAACTGGTTGGTCCATTCCACAAATAAGAATTCAATGAGGAATTTAACTCACTGACTCAAAAATCCAATTGAAGCATTTCTTGAGTGAACAGCTTATTAGTGAATACAGACTTCAATTTCAGCATGTTCCTTAAACAAAGCTGTCATGTGGCTACTGAAGAATTAGAAAATATCAAAGTTGGTGCTTTAATGTCATTTTTGTATCTTAACGGCCACTGTCACTATGAAATGCACAGCATTGTTCAAAAGTTGTTTTTTCCCCCCACAAAGCTGCAACACGTTTACCAATAAAATAAATAAATAAATAAATACACCCTGAATGCAAGGTGGGATGATCAGTAATTGAATTTGTTTTTATACAACTAAAGAGGAGATAATCCAGAATGTCAAGGCATCACAAACAGGTTGCAGTGTGACACTTAACATCTCATTCACTGTAAATTCCGAGAAAAGCCATATTGAATCCCTGTGCTAATAAAACACACAGTGAGATTTGCCACAGCTCTAAATTCATAACCAGGAGATTCCACACAACTGGGTTTTGACATTTCGTCAGCACGGGTAGTCAGTGTGGATGACATTGACAGGCGGTGAAAGTTAAATGTAAAGTGGGCTATGGGAACTCGGAGGGGTGGCCTCTGAACAAATTAGCATATTCATGAGATGGGACTGAGCAGTCCACGGTGACACACCACAATCCTCTGCAGTCTTGTGTAGGAGATGTGTGAATTGGCTTAAAGCAACTCTGCTTAAAGCTGTAGTAGTCTAATTAGAGATTTGGTGATTTTAAGGCCTCTATTCCTCTACTTATCTGGACATGTTTTATTCTGTTATATTAAAATTCCTTCAATAAACCCTGAAATATGGATATTTGAGGATATGTCATTAAGGGCCATGCAGATTGTCAATTGATAGATAGAAAAAAAAAAATATATATATATAATATAATATATATATATATATATATATATATATATTATTATTATTAT
>NW_015659384.1:531256-531990 GCF_001515625.1 Sinocyclocheilus rhinocerous
ATATATTATTATTATTATTATATTTTTTTTATCTGCTCTAATTTCAGGACTGAATGATTATTATGCTTCTTTCCTCTTTTTAAGATGAAACGAATGACTAGTGTTCATATCATTCCACATTTCTGTGTTACTATAACAACAAATTGACTTCAGAATGTAACAAATTTGCTAAATCGCCGCAATTAAACATTCCGATATAACAGGCACAATTTCCTGATAGCAGTTTACAAATTGGTTAATTTTATGTTCTGTGTTCGATTTGCATTAACTCAGTTAAGGGAGCAGAAGAGTGCAATGGTTGTTTTTGATTCCTTGTTCAGTCTCGGTAATGATGCTGCCAGGCATGCTGCATTGTTGACTGAACTGAAGGGCACTCTGGAACAGGATGAGGAATCAGAGCCAACCGAAGCTATTGCAAAAATCACACAAGAAACTTAATGACACACTGTGACTCTGGCAATGGTCTGTGCAATGTCAAAAGAGAGCGGAGACACTTAATTCAGATCTGTGTGACCACATTTGGAGGTGTTGGCAGGCACAGACAGAGCTGAAATACACCAGCAGGCCGTTTGAGGAAAGGCTGAACTGATTAAAAGAGAATCTTCAAATCAAGTAGGGCTCAGGGCTCAACAATAAAGGCTTTTTTCTGCTGGTCTGGTCGGAATAATAGTGGCAGATTTTTACTGCCACTGCCAACATTTTTACTGGCTCAACATATATATACAGTATATATA
>NW_015659384.1:532016-544339 GCF_001515625.1 Sinocyclocheilus rhinocerous
TTCATCAGAATAGATGTGGAGAAATTTACATTAGATTGTGAATTGGTAATAGGGATGCACCAGTATCGGCCCGATACTGCGATCCTGTACTCGTACACATACTCATTAAAATGCTCTAATACCAAAAAGCAATACCACACAGCATGTGAACAGTGCGGTGCCCAGACAAAGAAACAGACAACAGAGGGCAGAATTGAGTTATTAGAGATTAAGGATGTCTATGAAGTACAAGTATGTAATTAATATTATGTTGAACATTCAATATTCATGCCTATATAGCTGATGTGAGCATGCTGAGTGGATTGAGCGTGCGGCGGCACAGATGAGCGAGCTTGTTGAGCGAATATCCCTTTTCCCTCACAGACATCACTGGGAAGTTTGTAGTTTGGTCGGATATGTCAAAAGCTAAATAATGCGCAAGTTACTAAAGTTACTTGACGGTAAGGAGAGAGTGGGGGAGAATGCGCATGCTTCTGTTGCATGATCTTGATTGCTGTTTGCTCACTTAGCACAGGCATTACTTGGATTAAAACTAGGGCTGTGCAAATAATCGAATGCGATTTTCATACGTATCTCATCAGCAAAGCCGGTTCTGTGATTAGTAGTAAATCTCCAGCACATGCGTTCAGATGGAGCGGCATTTACTACTATAATATCTGTAACATACAGTCTACTGGGGCGAATTTAAGTAGAACCCATGTGCAGTTTATGAAGTGACAAGAAACTTGTTTAAGAAACAAATCCATCATTAAAGCGTTTTAACTTTAAACTGTTGCTTCTGGCCAAAATACAGGCCCATAATCTATAAGTGCTTCCTCTAGGGTTGGGTACCGAAACCCTATGTAACCGGTATGTACTAGAACCAAATCAGAACGCAGATTTCGGTGCCTCATTTCGGTGCCACTTAAATGCCTGAGCGATCGATTGAAATATCTGTCCTGGTTCTCCGAAATGGACGTAAGAAACATGGGCGTCGCTAGGCCATTTTAAGCTGGGCTATAGCGATTAGCTCCATAAACTGTACACAAATTTGCGATCGCCTCAGAGTCAGTCCCCTTTAAATTTCATATGAAAACGGCGGCAGACTAAAGTCTCCTCCCCGTCTTTCAGCGCGCTCTATAATACGCAGACCGCGGCGGCGCAGCGCGAGCGGACTCAAATAGAAACAGAGGACACAAGGTGTGTGTTTATCGATAGATTGTTATAATATCTGTATCTGTGCAGTTCTTTGTCATAAATACATTTTACAAAAGGTCACGAGGGAGCAATCGGATTTACCATCTACTGTAAAGTTTTCGTTGCGTTCACCGCTCATCACACCACAGCTGTTTCCTCCAGCGAAAATCTAGCCCTTAAAACATATGAACTCATACTTTATGAAACGATCATGTTGGTATTTTCATTTGAAATTTTAATATTTAATATAAAACATATTACAGTGCATGACATGTGGCATACCATACAGTCATTCACAGAACTGATTAAAGACAGTGACAGACAGCACTCAGTCAATTCACTCATTTTAACTAAATATCAGAGTGATTGACAGAGATAAATTATGTGTGGTTTTGTATTAAATATTGTTTTGTATTAAATAATGACCCAGATCGTGAAATACATTTATTCACTGGTACCGGTACCGTTTTAAAAGTATCGATTTGGCACTGGTATCGTATAAAACCCAATCGATACCCAACCCTAGCTTCCTCCAGTGAAAAAGTCCATCCCTGTTGTCCTTACACATCAAAACTCACCAACATATTTGTTTAGAACTGTTTTGGACTGTTTTGGCTGGTAATCAGTGCATATTTCTCTCCTGATTCAGATGAGACTACTTTTTCACAAGAGAAAGCCCTATTACAGATAGAGCTAAAAACACTTTAATGATGAATTCATTTATTGCAAACATGTAGCTTTTCACTTCACAAGACATTAATTGATATCAGCTGTTTGGACTCTCATTCTGACGGCACCCATTCACTGCAGAGGATCCATTGGTGAGCAAGTGATGTATTGCTAAATTTGTTATGCTACAATCTGTTCCCATGAAGAAACAAACTCATCTACATCTTGGATGGCCTGAGGGTAAAGTTTCAGCAAATTTTCATTTTTGGTTGAACTATTCCTTTAAGGAAGAAAACAATATAATACACTGAGCTCACTGAGTTCACCTAACACTGTAGTTTAGCATCCGCTCAATCTTTGCAAGCTCAAAAAAAAAAAAAAGAGCTTGTATGATTCTGGGGAAAAATAGTCAGTGACCTACTTCTCAAATCACTTTAAATATGTAACTGATGCAGTTTATGTTGCAAAATGTAGGCACAGTCAATTTTAACACTCCAAAAACTTGAGAAAGTGTTAAAGTATTTACATATTTACTTCTCCGCCATGAAAAAAATGCAGTGCCAAACTTTCCAAAGAAAACTGCTTGTGGGAGAGGCTGCTATGGTGGTCCAAAAAAGTTAAAATGCAATATGAACCCAAAACAATATATGCAGTACGCCGAATCCTATTCTCACACAATATCTTTTCACCCACCATTATATTTTTCCATTCTTTTTTTTATTCCATATTGCATCTATATTTAAAAGCATCATCTCACAACTAAGCTGTTTCTGAAACATTCTGACACAGCGATTATACAGGCCTTTTTGCCTCTCCCTCCACATTAGGGTCATTCCCAAAGCGCCGTCACACGGACAACAAACACAGTGACTCCTAACAACACACAAACAAGTCTAAGGCGAGAAATCATGCAGCAAAAAACAAGTAACAGTGTCAACTGGGAATAAAGCCACTGTTCTTCTTGATGGCTGTGAAATGAAATTCTCTCCATTCTGAAAGGGCCCACAGAGGAGGATCACCAAGTAAGCCATTGACAAAATAACTCTCTGTGAAATGTTGGGATTTCCAACACCTGTTTAGATTAATTTTATATCTTTGCTTGCCTTAAAGTCCAGGAATGAATGTGTGGCTGGAAAAAACTGAATCAGCAGTGATCGTGCCAAACGTAGACGGCTGTGAAGTAGCTCACTCATATAGGAGACGTCGGCTTTCATCACATCTTTTGCTATTTTGCTGAACTTTTGCTGACATTTGCAGGCGGATTTGACATTAATCTGTCATTTTGATGTCTATGCAAATGGTAAAGAATGTGTGGTCCTTTAAATGTATTTATTATGAGCTCCATTCAGGATGTGAACAAAGATGGGAAACCCCCAGGGGGAGCGAGTAAGCATGTGGCTGCGGGCTGAAAGCTTTAACAACAACATATTGGGGCAAAGGGCACCTTTCTGTTCAACACGTCTCCTCTTTTTAAGCTTCAACATCATTCGGAAACAAAGCAAAATTGCTGTAACATCTGAGAAATGACTTCCTAGGATCTGATAAATGATTATGTTAAAACTTAGCAGAGAAAGGGATTGTGGGAGATTTTTACCCTTCGTACCCCCTCCTCCTGCTTTAGATTTTAATTCTGCTTGTAATTCCCTGGTGGGATCTTCTTTTGCTGTGGTGGCACAGAGGAAAAAAAAGGAGTTCTCACTGTCGCCTGAACAGAGAAACGGAGAAAAATAGCCTGAAGTGGATCTTGTGAAGGTTCTCAAGGGCAGCATTTGCTGTAGTGTATGAAGACACGTGAAAAGGACACTGAGGGACTAATGAAGGCCCGAGTATCTTTAAAACGCGTTGTTCAGAGGAAAAGGCCGCGCCGATCCATGTGTAGCAAATAAAAATGTTCACATCAAAGTACGAATACATTTTTAGGCCAGATGTTGTGTGAAGAATTTAGGACAAATCCCACCCAAGAGGCAAAAAATAGGACAATACTGAGAGGAATAGAGAGGGTCACAGAAAACCATCAAGTTAATTAAAACTTAAGACCATCATTGAAAACAATGATCTAAAATATAGTTATGTACCAAATGTGCACAGAATACATAAAATGGAAATCCTGGCTGACCTCATGTCAAAATTTTTGGCTATCAATGTTAATCTGATCTGTTCAAAGGCTTTACATTTCACAGTCGATCATAACAGATTTCATTACTCTGGCGCAGATGTGTCGCTTTTGTACTGACATGTCAGCCAAACAGACCCTCCCTGGATTTGTACACCGTGAAATGTGATGACACTATTTGCTGTCATCATATCTGTGAAAATGTGTAGCAGATAAGGTCTGCAGATTGATTTTGTTTGTCTATTCTTCCTCACCGTCCCCCTGCAGCTGCATATGAATAACAGATGGGATAAATTAGCTGGGAAATTGACAGCCAGTCAGATTTACGATAACATGAACTAGCCCTGCATTCTGTATTACGGTGCACTTGTCAGATCACCTGGGGAAAGAAAAAATATATATATATTGCTCCACTGAAAACAAATGCTGAAACATTAGCCTACTGCCAGCCAATAGCCTGCTTCATTAGCCATATTTGCCTAATTAAAGTGATTACATCTGAAAGGTCTATGCATATAGACCAAATTAGAAGAATATCCTTGAATTTGGCAAACAATTGCTTCTAAAACTCACCTCTAACAGGAGTGTAGCATCTGCCAAGTGTCACATAATGTGTTCTACATGATGATTTTGCTCACTTGTGGATGTGTTGCCAGACAAGGGCTGTTCCGTCGGACACAGAGACGTTTGAAGCTTGTAAAAGCATCATAGAGGAATTTACGGCAGCCGTCAGCAGAGGCTGGATTTAGAACCAGCACTAGGGATGTGTAAAACTATATAGTTTTAAAATCTGCTAGACCCCAAGCCCTGTATAATTAGGTTAAGTTTTTGGTTCCCCGATCAGACAAGTTTCTTATGGGGTTTTAAATAAGTCACATTGTTGCATTAAAAACAGCTAGACAGAGCATAAAAGAAAAGAACAGAATGCATTGGTCTCGAGACATGTTTTGTAAAAGTTAAACCATTATTTCACTTGACAATACAGCGGGAGTCGTGACACAACAGCCTAAGATGTCTGTCTGCATGTTTATGGCTGTAAAAGTGGTGTTTATTTTTTATTATTTGGCCTTGTTTTATGGATACATGAAATAGAAGACCGGAAAGCAAGGTGAGAAAGAGAGAGGAATGGAATGGGAACAAGATCTGGGACAGACTCACACTGACACAAATACATGCGTACAATTATTTAACTAAGTACACAAATAAGTACTGAGCAATAATAATTAACAACATGTACTTGTTTGGTTTAGGGTTAGTTGCATAATTTACAGTCATTACTATAGTAATAAGTGCAGTGTAAGTAACATATAACAAGGAGACTTTCACATTTCACATTGTTTCACGGGATCTATATCTGTCTAACTATCTATCTATCTATCTATCTATCATGACAAATGATCTAACAACGTGCATAGAAAATGTCAACAGAATGAGAATAGCGAGGTTGGCTAGAAAATGTAAGAATTCCGACCTGATGAGAGGGTAAGTGAAGCTCCTAATCCAGCTCAATGTTGTTCCATGGCCTGCTTAGAGGGTTGGAAAGTGATGCACGTTCCTCCAGCATAATCCCTGGCCATGAGCTTGCCCCTGAAAGTACCTTTCCTGAATCACAACACACCTTGTGTTTAGCCTGTCTGGGGCGTCTCATTGCCCCTAGAGGGCCAAAAGTAAATTCCCAAACAAAAGCCTTGCTGCTCACTTACTCCGTTTCCTTCAGAAGAAAGACAGCCTACAGCTTGTTCTTTCCCAAGTGGATGACAGTTACTACTGTAAAGAGACAAGGACCCTTTGTCAAGGACAAGTTCAAGAACATTCCAGAGCACACTAGGTGAAACTAAAAGGAAAAGTATAAGACTTTCCTTTTTTTTTTTGGTGATGTATCACATAATCTAAATGCAACACTGAGTCAGTGGTCAGGGCGGAGACTTATGAGACAATTGAGTGCAGTGGTCTAATAGCACTGGGAGGTTTCTTCAATCACTCTTAGCCTAGAGAGCTGAGAGGCAAAGGACTTATGCCAAGGAACTGCGAGAGGAGCAGACAAACTATCCCTGAGCGGTGAGAGCCAGGTACACGGAGGAGCAGTTCATCTGAGCATGTCAGTTAATACAGCACACCAACTATATTGGCTTTCCAGCAAGATCTGATGACCACTGTCCGTGGTGCTGAAAATCACTGCCCTATATTTGTGCTGAGAAGGTGGTGCTCTCCAAGGTGCTGAACTGGGCAGATGACTGCATTAGCCTGATCATTAATCTATCTTTAATTACCTGCACCACAGAACTGCAGATTTTTGAATTAATTTGAAAGAGTTTCATTTGAATAAAATGCTACTTTGCTTTTCAATGGTCCATTCTTTTTCGCAACAGACAAGGTTTGGGGTTATTAGCATCACTCAAGTGCAAAATGCTGCCATATTAGCAGTTCTTACATGCTATTAAACTGGGGCTGACTGGCAAATTACAGAGTGGATGTAGAGGCCACAAAAGGGATGAAACAAACCAATTCTCGCAGCCCCTAGGAAGCAGCTGCTTTGCCTCATTTAAGCGCTCTCTTTCACAAGACCCCTTGTTTTGTCTGAGGGCTCGTCAAGGCGCTATCAGCATTTATCTACCTGCTGTTTAGTCCATCTGTCTGCTTTTTAAGGCAGCTCGGTGTGAGGGATGCTACGGTAGAGTGGGGAGAAAGAATTATAGTAAAAGTAATGCTGTAAAAACAACTTGACGAGAGTGTGAAGGACTTTCAACTGATCATCCTCCTCCGTTTTTCATAGATACCACCAGGGGAGGAAGTGCAGTTGCCTGTGAGCTCGCACCTGGGAACTTCAGAAAGACACCCAGATGCTCATGTCTGCTGAGAGCAGGACTGCAATGACAGACTATCAGAGGCAGCGAGAGACAGCCAGAGCTAAGCAGTGGATGAATTCATTTAAGAATAGTGCTAACTTATTTTCAGATCAAATAAATTAGGTTTACGTCACAGGACACAAAGGAATAGGAAAACAATGCACAGTGCCATGCATTATCCCCTATAAAGTGTCTCTGAGAGTCAGTAAATCTAACTGATACTAACAGTCAGCACAGGGAGCACTTGACCCCTCACTTTAATGACTCTATTAGAGTCTGACTGAGAATCCACCATAAACCCGTTGGAAATGCTGATTCACATATCATTAGTGCCTCATTTCAGGTCTCTCCTTACCAGTCAGGCACAGCTTGTTTGCCCCCAGGCCCCTCACACATACATTTGCTGACTGAGCCCCCCCATCTTTCTTCCTTTATTTCCCCCTGAGCAGCCAGCAGAGGGAGCGTGTAGACTAATAAATAAAAGGACAACAACCTTGATCAAGCTGGCAGGAATAATAAAAAGCAGGGACAACATTCCTCAGAAAAGCACACTGACTGAACAGGCAGGTCATATTTAAATGCTCTGATCTGTGAAATAATAGCAGCCTAGCCACTGAAATTGTCATTTCATTCAGCGTCAACTGATCAAATCCGGATCTTTTCTCACCCTGTGAGCAAATACAAGGTGTTTCTTTTTTTCCCCGTTCCTCCCTTCCCTCACTGCCATCTGGAGAAGCTCCTGTTCACACATGGACTTGGCTTTTTATCGAAGCTCATGTGTTTCTGTGCATTGAGAAGGGAGAACAACAAGGGGAAGGTGTGGCAAAGTGTTTCTGGCAACTGTCTCTCTTGTGGCAGTCACCTATTGTGATGAGGGCAGACTGAGGAGGAAGGCTGCAAAAGAGAAGGGAAGGTTGAATGGGGCCGTTGAGGGGAGGGCTTAGTGAGGGGGTGGCTTGTAGGAGCCCTGCTGAATTTTACACTAAGCTGTCGATAGGAAATAGCATCACTGCTTTTTCACCAACACCTCCTGGGAAGCCTCTAGCATCTGATATGGTAATTTCTCTACACTGTAAAAATAATTTGATCAGTAAGTCATGGCAACTTATGTTTTTGCATTACTTGAACTCATCAAAATAAGTTGAGCACTTTCAACTTTTTTTATAAGTTAAAATAAATTTGATTTTTAAAACTTGATTTTTAAAGTCAGTTTAATGCAATTTGAATGCAAGTTGGAGTAGGAGCAGTTTTGTTAAATATTTTTCATTAAACCTTTTTAGAGGTGCCTGTAAATTCAATTAATAATTGGCCTTAACACAATGTGTACTGATATATGTCTCTCAGCTGTTGCAGCACAATTGTTACTGTATATATCTGATTCACTAAAAAGAACTGTTTCAGAGTCATTCGTTCGGTAATACAACTACACAGTTTGCGTGGTGTGTGCTTGATTCACTAAAAAGAACCAACTCATCATCATCATCTGTGAGGGAATCAGTCTGTAGTGGTTGCACTGTATGTGTTTGATTCATAGTCACCTCTGATAACAGATCTCTCTTAATTGTAATTTAGAAACATTTATTTTCAGTAAAGCTACTTTGAAACTATATGCATAGTTAAGGAGCACTGTGCAAAAAAATGTGAACTGCATTGAATCGAATCACTAAAAAGAATCAACTAATAACAGTCATTCATTGGGCAATTGGACAACACTGATCGTGCTGTGTTTAACTCACTACAATGAACTACTCATAAGAATCATTCATGTGGGAATCGGATAGGGCTGTGCAATTAACCGCATGCGATTGTCATGCGCATCTCGTCAGTAAAGCCGGTCCTGTGATTGGTAGTAAATCTCCATCACCTGCTTTCAGATTGAGCGGCATTCACTACACAGAGCCGTAGTTCAGAATCGGACTACATTGGTTGCGCTGTATATTCCCGATTCTTTAAAATAATGGCTTATAAGAGTCATACTGTCTGTTTTGTACTGTAAATTCATTAGCGTGTTGTGGTCCTACTACAGTATTATAGGAAACTATGTACGACTGTATTTTATTATATTATATTTTATTTTATCTGTATCGGCAGAACAATGCATGTGCAGGAACCGTTAGCAGAACCGAATTTCATTCAGTGCAAAAATATAATATTATATTATATATTATATTATATTTAATATAAATATATATAATATGTAATATAAATATTATATTTAATATAAATATATAAATATATATATAATATAAATATTCAGTGCTATATAAATAGCTTGTCTTTGCCATCACGCTATCTTAGAACAGTTCAGCTCCTGCTGGTAGCTTTTCCAAGCTCTCCCAATCAGTGCAGCTTTGTTCAATAAATCCCTCTAATTTGAGCAGACTGGAATTAAAAGGCCAGATCTGAGAATATAGACCACAGCACTGACAAATATGAGGCACATGGATGTGGCTCGAGTGTTTATGGCCTCTCTTTAACAGGCAGTACTTTGTGGATTTAATCCCACCGCCAGGCTCCAGTACTTCTTTCCATCGACAGATTTGTGGTGTCTCCCTTTTATTGATTTCTCTCCTCTCTTTATCACTCAGTATTTACTGTAAGTGAGTTGTGTAGCTCTTTGTGTCTCAAGTGTTGTTGCTCAGAGCTGGACATCTTAAGCAGAACAGAGAGGCAGAGAGAGGCCAATCTGGCTCGTGTTATGGAACATGTTAGAAAAAGGTCTTTAGTGGAAGGAAGTGAACATTAAACATGTCTCTCTTCAGGTTTACATTATGAGCACATTTTCAACTTTTAATGGCTTCTGCACTTCGCCCAGAATGGAATACTGTTGGCGGCATTAAGATACGTCTGTTTCAAGGGATTACTGCTATCAGCACTCAGAGGCAATTTGTCTGGGAAACGCATCTTTCAGCAGGATAGAAATACACATTGGACAGGTCCGCTTTCCATAACTTTGACAAATTACCTCATTACCTCACCTAGCTATGGATGAAAGTACAGGAAAGATTATGTTCATCAAGTCTCCTACCGACTATAGTGGCTAACATGAGGCCGTTTAGCAGTATAGAAAAAACACTGTCTGACCACACATCTCACCACCGATGATACCTCAATGTTCATAAACTCTGTTATGATTATCCTCGGTAACCATACCGATAAAATAAATAGCCCCTACGGGTTCAAATTTCTGTTGTTCATGGTTCAGTTTGTATCACAGTTCTATACACAATGCATTCAAATTAAGACTCTTTCAATTTTTCACATTTTGCTATGTGCCTTATGCTAAAATGCTTTAAAATATTTTTCACATCATTCTACACTTCATACCACTTCATACTTCATACCATAATGACGAAGCAAAAAATAAATAAATAAATAAATAAATAAAATAAGCATTACATATGACATTTAGCCATCTTTGAGATGTTTCTACACAATGATCACTCTGGTTGAGCTCCAGAGGATCATGGGAGACACGTGCAGAAGGACAGCCACCACAACCACAACCCTACAACCAGGGGCGCCGCTAGCAATTTTGGGCCCTATGAAAGAAAATGAGGTTGGGCCCCCTACTGCACCCATTCCACACCAAACATAGTTATCCAAAATCTTTGTCTGCAATTTAATAATACTGACCCATTACTTTTGCTATTGCTTTTGACCACTAGGTATCAGTATTTAGTCAGAGACCTACCCATAGCCGTGGGAATATAATTTATCTGGGGGTGGGGCTTGATGTTGCAGTGCGGAGCTGCGGTGGGGGATTTTAAACAAAATCCTAATATTAAAGAGCCCAAACACTTATAGATGAACATACAAATTAATGAAGACAGCGTTATATAAGAATGAATATATATATATATATATATATATATATTTGTGATTTTAGCTCAATAATATATTTTTTTATTTAATATTTGTATTATTTTAAGGGATTTTACTAAATATTACCTTTAAATTATGCACCATTTATCTTCTGCAATATCAGGGTGTAACCTATAGATGGCCGTATAGCCCTATATATAAATATATAAAAATACATATAAACCATTTGCTGCAGAGTGAGAACTTAAGACATAAAGCACGTTACTTGTGTCAGGTTATTCATTGATATATTTTCAGACATTATTAAAGACTACATTTAGTAAAATTTGAAATTTAAATGTTGGTTTGAAGTGTCAGTTATTATTAAATCTGGACAGAGAAAGTATTTTGTTAGGCTACTCATACTAACTACAGCGTGATCAGTCACACGAAAGTCATCAGAATAAATATTGGCTCAGTGTGACCAGGGCAATATTTTAAAACATAGAATTGAGTGTTTACATAGCATGAACATAGACATTCCGTGGTTGAGATGTGTATCCTATTTGAAAAAATCTGCATCGCAATCAGCAACTGGTACATTGAGATTCCAGTAGCTTTACTGGCATGATAAAAATGCTTTACAAAGCATTGACAGCACTTCCAACCAATGGTGTTGAGCATTAGAGGCTACAATTCATAGTTTTCAGTCACGTGACTGGCTCGAAGACCTGTCGGGCAAAACATCCATCGAATTGCAGTAAAAGCTGTTAAATTTTCCATTTGTTTCCAAACCACAAATATTTAGATCTTTTGATGACCGGACTTACATCTTCGTCGAACTCGAAGACATATCTAATTTGACAGTTTACCATCTGATCTCACTCAGTAGGTGCATTCGACTTGAAGCACGGCTACAGACGGCAGTCAACGAGAGTAGCCGCTTGCAGTCGGGGGCGGATTTGAAAACAGACACGTCAAGCCGGGCACTTTCTGCTCACGTTAGTGACACTCATGCGGTGTTTGCATACTCTATCACAGGTGAAGTGAATTGCACTGCTTCCGAGTCAGAATTTGATCGATCTGCGCAGCGCTGCAAAAGTTTTGCGAGAGAACGCAAAAAAAAAAATTCCTCCCACCCCAAATTTTTTTCCACCACCATGTCCCTTTAGGGGCTCCGTACAATATAAAATAATGGTTTCTATTTTAATATTCTTTAAAATATAATTTATTTCTGTGATGCAAAGCTGAATTTCTATTAGCCATTACTCCAGTATAAAGTGTCACATGATCCTTAAGAAATCATTCTAATATGTTGATTTCTAATTATCGATGTTGGCAACAGTTTTGCTGCCAAATATTTTTTGGGAAACTGCAATATTGTTTCAGGACTCTTTGATGATAAAAAGCTAAAAAGAACAGCATTTATTCAAAATATAAATCTTTTCTAACAATATAAGTCTTTGCTTAACAATTTAACACATCCTTGCTGAATAAAAGTTTTAATTTCTTTCAAAAAAAGAAAGAATAACAATTTACTGACCCCAAACTTTTGAACAGTAGTGCATATTTTACTACAAAATAAATGAATAAATGTACACATTAATTGTCAAACCACAAATATTATTTAGTTTCCTTAAAAAGGAAATAAATTAGTTCAAGCCTTAATATTTTAAGTTGTAAATTCACTCCTATAGGTTCAAGAACAAAAAACT
>NW_015659384.1:545898-551203 GCF_001515625.1 Sinocyclocheilus rhinocerous
AGATTTCTATTTTAAATAAATGCTCTTCTTTTTAACTTTTTATTCATCAAAGTATCCTGAAAAAAAGTATCACAGGTTTCAAAAAAATATTAAGTTTCCAGCACTGATAATAAATCAGCATATTAGAATGATTTCTGAAGGATCATGTGACACTGAAGACTGGAGTAATGATGATGAAAATTCAGCTTTGCATCACAGGAATAAATTAGATTTTAATATATATTAAAATAGAAAAACGTTATTTTACATCAATAATATTTCACAATATTACATTTTTTCCTGTATTTTTAATCAAATAAATGCAGCCTTGATGAGCATAAGAAACTCCTTTAAAAAACATAAAAAATCATTCTGATGCCAAACTTTTGACCGGTAGTGTATAAATATATATTTATATAATGCAATTAACGCACCCACCTCGCATACCCCATCTTACATTTCATAAGGTGCATTTGAATTGAAGTGGCGCTGCACAGACTGATGGGTGTTTGACATCAAAGTATCCGCGAGATCGATTCGAAAGCACGCAGAGCCATCTGCTCTCTATAGCTCTCACTGTACTTTGATGTCATACGCTGATCGCTCTGCGCAGCGCTGCTTCAGTTCGAACACACCTTATGAAATGTGAGATGACGTACATGGGGCGGGGCAACAACTAACTGCATGATGTATCCTATAGAATGCAGTTATGTGCCCCTAAAATTCAAGAGATTCTGAAAAACACCCCTGTATGAGATTTTGTCTCATATTTACATCATATGATATAGTTAATCAATATCACACGAGTGCTGTTTTGGACCCAAATAGCATGAGTGCAAATGTGATATTGATTTTATACAACAGTTAAATAAGAACTTAACATTGTGTTATATTTTAGACACAAATTAGATTACAAGAAATTAGATTATTAGATTACAAATTTTAATTGATTGACAGCCCTAATACATACAGAAATCAATTTGCATGTTATGCTGTCAACCTTTATTGTGTAATAAATGTAAGTAAAAGAGATAAAGTTTTGCTTTCACTATCAAAGTTGACAAATTGGCAACTAGTAAACACCATGAGTATTCAGCATCACACCGGAGATATTTTTGTATATATACAGAGATATATACACCAGCTCCACAAAACTTCTCCATTGACTTATTCATTAGTATATGATTTGTTTACCATCTAGGTTAAGCAACATAAACCACTATAAAATAAGCATTTGAAAAAAGACGGCTCATTTTTTGCAGGATAAACCATTTCTGCTGTTTTTGCAACAAACAATATTGCAATTATTGCAATTGTTTGTTGAGTGCAATACTTCTGTACTGTGGGTCTGACTAGTGCTGTCACTGTTACTATCAAAGCACATGACTGCATCAGTTGCACTCAGATCTATATTTGTATCTTTGTACATCCGTTTGCAGCTTGACCTATACAGCAAAGTATGGTAATGACTCTTGAAAATGGGCAGCTTTCAATTCCAGCATATTTAATATGTATATTTTCAGAGGCATCCTTGGACATGGAGATGAACCGTGGCACAAATGCGTACAGAAGCGTGTCATGAACCATGCAGTTCCAGTTTTTTTTTTTTTTATGGTAACGGTTTCAGCCCTAATAGCCAGACTGTTACGGGGCTGACGAGATGTGAGACGTGCGGATCCATGTGCAAGCTTTATTTAAAGCAGAGAGGTCAGAAACACAGGCTGGGTCGAACAATGGCAAACAGGTATATGTTCTGAAACATGTACAAAGCCAATTCACAAGCCTCTTTAGACATTTCTTTATGTGGGCTTGCAAGACTGAGGTTTGTTTTGTGGGCAGACAGACTAATGGGATCCAAAGGGGGAGCAGACTGTTCACCAGACTTTAGTACATACAGAGAACCTCAGTAAAAATAATTATTGTTTTATAATTCTCCCCTGAACCAGAGGTGCAAGAAGTGCCATTCCTCTAATAATTTTAGGACACCTCAACCACTCAATCTAACCCTACAGTCTCTGAAGAACTGGACGGCTAGCTTCCATAAATCAGAGAAGTAAAGCTGTTAACATAGTCCAACCCACCGTGCACATCAATTCTTCCTCACTCTTCGTCTCTCCCGGGCTGGTCCAAGTGTCAGTTTACACTGGCTGCTTGGCATCTCCATCAATACTAAAACAGTGTTTGAGCTGGCTTCACTCAGCTGTCATTCCACCTGTGAGTGCCACTAATAACATGCCATAAACAATGCAAGGAGAAGCAATGAGACTGGCGAGAGGACAGAAATGCACCTCTCCAAAGTAAACACAATGGAATGAGATGGCTTCACGTCTCCTCTGACACAACGGTTTCATCATCCGACCCTGTGTGCTTCCCTTTGATGTGAACGGTTATATATACTGAAGAGTAGAACAAACTGAGCTGCAATATTCTTTCTGTCAATATAGTCAAGCATCAAAGCCGGGACAACCTCATATCCTTTGAGATCGAGAGTCAATGCACAAAAAAAACAACAACAACAATGTCATTGCATGTGCCCATATACAAGGAGCCAATCGGATATGAGCATTTCCAACAGCTCTCAAATGGCAATGAACATTATGGCGCTCACCTTTACAGTCTAAGCAGCTTCTTATTTGTGTATGCTTTCATTCTCTCTGCAGTGGCTGGGTTAACAAACAGTATTTGGTACTCACGGCCTTGGGACTCAGGGCTGCAAACAAAGCCGTGTGTGGGTTTCTCTGAGTACAACCAGGCTAGAGAGATCTACTTCATTCTCTAAGAGGTTTAAGAGAGCACTAGTGTCTATAACTACAAAATCATGTTTTTTTTGTTATGAGTGGGCAATATTAATGATTGCTAATGTAATAATATAGTTGTTCCTGATATCAACATGCTCACTGATTTATTTATTTATTTTTTATTTATTTATTTAGTGACCAGATACCTGCAGCACAGATGAGTCTTTTCAAACTCTTTTCCTCTGAGAGCGCTGTACCAACATCAGATGTTCAACTACACTGGGCTGATGTTCTACATGAATATGGTAAAATAAGCTCCATGACTACTGATGATGGGGCTGTTTTTTTTTTCCTTCTTCCTGAATCCATGGAAATAAGCAGCAAACTCTTTGAAAGTACCAAGTATGGTTCACTTGTTTCAACAGTTGAACAGGATATATTTTTTAGGAATGGCACAAAAATGCGTGACTGTTCATGTCTCTGTGACAATAATGCATGTTTGACCTTCATTATGTATTTTTTGATTATACTGTGTTGTAAATAATAATTAAAAAAAAAATCAAAACCCCCATTATTTTAACCTCCTCACATTCTTTCATATCTGCCTCACGGTCACAGTCACACTGATGGGCCATTAGGGGAGGCCCTTTGTCTTTCAGGCGTGAATCACTAAATATTCATGGTCATTGTCACTTCCTCGCATACGGCCTTTCTAACACAAAACATGTCTTACAAAAATTAGATCAATATATTCAATATATTGTTTTCTGTGAATGAGTGAGCAGGATGATTTTCACATCACTTTGAAGCAAAAACTCTAGTCTACCACATCCAGTTCTCAAAAGTCATGTGAACAAATCTTCATTATGATGCATAAACCTTATTTTCTCAGAAATACAAATTTGTACATACATGCTGATTATATATTATTATAGCCCAGTTTGTGCTGAATACAGTGCAATCAGACTTTTTTTGACATGTCAAAACTTCTTCAGGGCCCCAAACCCCCTCAAACCCCACAGGTTTAATTACTGTCCATTCAGAAAGAACTGTTCACCTCCCCTCCACAAAGAATGTAAGAAGAAATACAAACAGAAAAAAAAACGAAAGACGTTTACTCTATTTTCTTTCACAGATGTACAGACACACGTGTAACAAAAAATACATTTATATATAATTATTGAAATGTATGTGTGTGTGTGTGTGTGTGTACCGTATATACTGTATATACCCAAACATTTCAGTAATTCCCATTGGCACAATTGTCAGAAATATAAGGGCTCTTAATCTACGCCGTTATACACAAATTGACTCAGTCAGCTAATAGCCCTATTCCTCTTCACAATTTTTTTTTTAACATTTTCTTTAGTAATAGATGGCTTCACAGCTTTAATAAAAGCAATAATTTTGATAATGAATAAGACAGAAAGCAGTTATTTGCCACAGGCTCACAAAATGCCTGGTCATTCAAGTCCATTTTTGTATTTGATTTACTCTTTTGAACTATTATTACTTTAAAACAAAAACAGTTATTTGATTATGAAGGAATATGTTTTTGTTTACTGTATAATTCAGAAATAAATACATATGTGACAGCATATATTACCCATTTTATGTAGTCTTTCCTTTACCAGCTGTGTTGTGGGAATTCTAACAGATAATAAACTTTGCCCCATAAACAAGGCTGCTTTAATTGCATTGCTGGGTCATCTATATGGGAGAGTCAAGTTCACATTTCAACCTTTAGTATGTTTTAATGGTGGAGAAGGGTCACTGCACAGACATACAGTACGACAGCGGTGCTTTTTCTGCGACACTCCTGGTATGATTGAAACCTATCAGCAGTGTCAACAGATCAGTCAATGAAGGCTCAAAGGTCAAAGCTTTTAGTCGAACAAAAGGCCAATTTACTACCAATTCAATCTTTTTCCCTTTCTCAATGTCTGTCTTTCATTCATGTATCCTCAATCTATCATCCTCAATCCTTCTAGCCACAGTGTTCATATACATCTGACTGAGGCGACTGTCTTAGGAAATTAACTTGATACATTAAACTTGAGCATTTATTATTTGTGTTGACTTTTTATTCAATTATATTGAGTATTACATTATATATATATATATATATATATATATATGAGATGTGATTCTCATTTTGATCATCCCATCAATTTACTAAAAAAGTACAATAAATATATAAATAAATAAATGCAGTCCATACATACAATGACTGTTCTATGAGGAGCATGTTTTTAATTTCTTAATTTTTTAAAATAATTTATTTATTTTTATTATTATTTATTTAAAGGGCTAATCGGATGCCCATTTTCCACAAGTTTATATGATTCTTTAGGGTCTTAATGAAAAGTCTATAACACACTTTGGTTAAAATTTCTCAATGGGAGTGTAAAAAACACCCTTTCTTTCCTGTCAAAATCAGCTCTGTATTAGTCCATGTTGCTTTAAATGCTAATGAGCTCTGCTGACCCCGCCCCTCTCTTCCGTGGGGTGACGAGCAGACTGTAAACCTCAGCTGTGAAACTTGCTAATTAGCACATTATTAGGAAAGGCGATTTGCAAAGATTCAT
>NW_015659384.1:552351-560417 GCF_001515625.1 Sinocyclocheilus rhinocerous
AAAACGAAAGTAACGTTAATCCTCTGCGTCTTCAGTGGCTCAGATGTCGGGAGTAAATGTCGACTGCTATGTTCATTATTACATCCAAAAACAGAACACCTCAATCGCTCCCTGCACTGGAGTCGACACAATGATGGACAGCTCACAGCTCATGACTCAGGGCGGGTCTAAGGTAAGATGGCCTTGTCAATCAACTATAGTGGGAGGGGCCTGTGCAGAACTATGTCATTCTGCCAGGAATCTCAGAAAAGCCTGATTTGAGAAAGGGGATTTTAAAATAGGGATTAAAAAAAAAACTGGGTGGATTTTTATCATTATAGGATGGATGTGTACACACACTTCCAACACACATTTATGTTCAATCAACATGTAAAGTGAATTTTGCATCCGATGACCCCTTTAATTCTTTATCAGAATTAAAATTAAAATTATTGAACTCTTGAAAAGAACCTTACGTAGTTTGGCCTTTTTAAAGACAGAATTGTGTATAATGTTTAATATTATTATTTTACGTTTTGTTCACCAAATCAAAATCATGTGGTCTGGGCATGGACATGGTGAAGCCAATATTCATTTATAATATACTATTATTATATAATATACTATTATTATTATTATTATTATTATTATTTTCCCCCTCAAAACACATGAAACCAAAATAAATACAAGGAGTATATTTCTTCTAAGAACTTAACATTAAAAAAAAATGTTTAAAATATCTTTCCTTATCGTTACCCCAAAAAACGATCAATAACTGTACAATCTAGAATGATCATTATATATCTCATATTGGTAGACCAATCTGTTCTAGGCAAATATAAAATTAACTGACTTTTGATTCTTTTTTTTTTTTTTATTCTACCAGACGTCATGATTCAAAATGTCCATGTCTGGCTTGATCATTGAACACTAAGTCCAGACTTAGATAAAAGCTATCAAGAATGCACTTTGAGGTTCGTATTGCTGCAATTCGTCAAGCAACAACATTTGTGGCGAGTGGCCTGAAAAGGTTTACATTACAGTTTTGCGGAGGAGAGCCACTTAACAAGCAAAGATACTGTATACCAAACAACAGCTTCAAAAGCACCCAATATCGGCCATCACATGCTCTCCTTTTTCAAAGATTATCTGATGGAATGTGAGTGAGACGTGTATCATACTTAGCAGATAACAAGAAGAAACACAAGAAGAAGAAAACACAAATCTATTATTCATATTTCAACCATAAGTGGCTAATAAAGAATAGAAGGAGGGCCTGCTTCTATCTTGTGTTTCTCTTTTCAACATCAAGGTCATGCGTATTAGAGATTACACTGAACGTATGTGTGCAATAATACACTTTCTCTGCTCACAAACACACTCTCGAAAGCGCTCCAGTAGCATGTATTACCAGACTCCATCAGGGGAAGGTGTAAGAGGTATATGTTTCCAGGTAATGGGAGCTGGCAATTCCATTTAGATGCTGGAGTGTTTATGTCTAAACTTAACCCTGTTTTCTTCAGCATGCCAACGAAGGCAAATCTGAGCGAGGAAGACGTGCAAGTTCAATAAGCACCGGAATACAAAGTGGTGGAAAACAAACATAACACTCAATACATCGGCACAATTTTACACATTTAAACAACTAAAAGCATTTTTCCACTAACTGAAGCACATTCATCACACTCTGTTACTTTCTAGAAACTTTCAGAAGGGCCTCGTGCATCAGCAATATAGTTAGCATTTGATGAGACACTTAGCCCAAATTCGCTAAACAACAGCACTTTAGCCCGAAGTATTTCAGCTCAAAAACCGGCTTCATATGTTATGCGGCTTCAATTGCACTTCAAATTGGGCAGACGCTATTACGAATTGCCATGCATCCAAGATAAAAACAAATTATGCAGGTAGCCAAACCAAAACAAATAAACATGAATGACAGCAAAAGCTGTAAGATAAGCAACAGCATATGTCTGCATGATTGTATTCAACTTAAGAGCTTTATTTACACATGGTATCTAAGAAATGATTAATTCATTTGAAAAAGTGTGTATGTTAAATTATTACATTTATTTAACAAACTTATTTATTATTCTATTTCAAAAATCATTTACCTTTTTTTCCACCTGTAACGTAGTTTGTAGTTCGGGAAGAAGGAGGCGGGAACCGGCGGTCACACCACCCCTTTCTGCTTTCTAAATACTGGAGTAATGATGAGATTAATCTTATTTTACTCTATTAACAGCCTTAGATTTTAACAGTAAGATTGTTTATTATTGTTGTTATTATTAAAGGTCTATCCATCTTGTATTAATTCAAAATGAGTAGATAAGTAATAATAAATAAGTGAATAATCTCCATATAATATTTTAATACTTCTTTTTGACTTTAGTAAAGTTAATGTTAGCAAAATATGAACTATTTTGAACAAAATTATTATTATTTCACACTTACCTTTTTTATTTCTGCTTTCCAAAGACTGTTGAAAAATAAGATTAATCCTATTTTATTCTATTAACAGCCTTTGTTTTTGACAGTAAGGTGTTTTTTTATTATTTTTAATTTAATTATTAATGTCCACAATTATTAATATAATGAGTAGATAAAAGATACACTGTAAACATGAAGTGATTAATCTCAATATATTTAATTACTTTGTTTTGACTTTAGTTGTGACAATATAAAAGCCAGTTATTGAGGAAACAACATGATGTCTTTACAATATCATGTTTAATATTTTTTCACAAATATTTTCATACACAAAAACATACAGGATATTTTTTTTAATTAAACTCTTATCTGGATGCCCTTGACATTATAAAGTTTTAACCCCCCGGATATTACTGAAAAACACTTCACAAAACTATTCACTACTAATCTGTTCTAACTATTCTGCTGCAGATGTGCTGTTTGCCATATTTCATGAAGAAATGCCACTTCAGCTCAGTTACTCAGGTACCGTTGAGAAATTTACCAATGATAAAAATGACTTTCGCTTGGTCATTTATTTGAATATAATGTCTGACTCTACTTGAAAGGAGTATTATTCACTTACCAATTAGAGTTCAACTTAACCAGACGCTACACTGTATGCGCTGCCTTCAAATGACATGTTTGTGTGTATTTATCAGAAATTGATCTATGCAAAAAGCATTCTAACAGCACATAAATCCATTCTGCATTTTAAAGAGCACATCCGCTCCATCCTCCACAACTCAGAAACAGTCTGTAAGATGGGAAACAGAGTTTGCGAAATTGCACTCAGCAAAGGTTTTTTGGCAGCGTCTGTGCTGTTACCTGATTTGTATAGCTCCTGTAGTGAATCTGGTGCTTAAACAGCTATACATTCTTAGTGAATTACCCCCTTATGTTCTTTCTGTGCTTAATTTTTTGGGTAAACTTGGACTGGATTATAGCATTACACTGATTAAGCCGGTTGTTTGTTTCTTGATACAGTACACTGCTTCAGGTCAGTACTACACAGGAAATATCTTCTGAAAAAAATATATTTTTTACCAAACATCATTATTACTGTCACTAAGGACAAAGTTTGGAGTGGTAGAAGATCAAAGCGTACACTAACAGTGGCCTCTGGTGCTTTCCGCACTGACTTGAAGAGGTGAAGGACACTTTCGCTGCAAGACCCTGGCTTTGTTCAGCTGTGCTTTGATGCAAACTTCATGTCCTAATTTCACTTGTCACACTTGGTTTCTCAGACCGCCGTTGCATTTCTCCTCCATCTGAGTCCAAATGTGTGGGTTTGTGCGTGCACACACATGCACAAATATTGTGTGCACGATATTTCCTTTTCTCTCAGTGTATGAAGGACTTTTATGAGAGCTCCATTCATATTTCCTCTCAAGGCAGTCTCTGTAAAGGCTGCACAGGAGGACACAGAACTTCAGCTATGGACATGAAAACACTTGAGTGTTCTCCTGCAGCCTGTGCCACGTGCTGCTCTTATTGCGTGTGCTCTGATACGACGAGACTGAAGAAGGGAAGAATGCGTGCCTCCATCATACAAAATAATTTTGAATGGCTGTCAACAGAGAGAGATGCTTTATGCAGTCAGATGGTGTAGTGTCACCTAATGGAGCCATGCTAACCAGCCAAAGGTCACTGCAACGTTAGTCTACAGTAGGTTGGAAGATACGGGTTGCGTGGGGGATATTGGGGGTGTCAAATCCCCCCAATCCTCTGTAATGGAAGTCTAAGCTAATTTTAAAGAGCAATTTTATGAAAAGGGTAAACTTTGAGACTCCATCACATTCTAAAAAACATGGCATGTTTTAGATATTACTCTAGAAATGTTAAACCATTAACTAACATAAAAGTAACCTGCACTGTTAAAAATGCAATGAAGTGCAAAATTCAAAATACAGTTAAAACATCTGTAAAAAAATTAATCCAGAAAATTTCTTAATAATTAACAGTACATTATGCTATTATGGGTTATGTATTTATTTATTTATTTAGTTATTTATATTTTACAGTGTAGCACGGAAAAACAGCTAGTTTTAAACACATTAACCTGTTATCCAAATTAGTATAAGAACAAAGAAAATGATCAAGAAAGAAAGAAAGAAAGAAATCTGTAATTTATTGAAATGGAATCCAACTTTATCAATAACTACAAAACAGCACTTGGTCCCGAACTAGCTCCTACTGACAATTAGGGCTGGCTTTTAACGCAAATTTCACAATTCGATTTGATTATCCTTCACAAGCTTTCGATTAGATTCTATTCCGATTTAGATTCAATTCGATTCAATATTGATTATTTTGCATGTATATCAGGTACAGGACATTGAAGGTTGAAATTTGCTGATTTGTATACAAACACTTAAAATATACTCAATAAAGTTTTTGTAATATTAAAGTTATAATACTAACTTTAACTTTAAATTACATAATTATATTTCTACTCCAATTCGTTTTCTGAAAAATAAACATTTAATTAGTGGCTTGTGCACTAAAACTTGACAGATTTATTCAAACATAAATTAAATATTGAAGAACAGTAACAAATTGTAATGAATATGTTATATGGTGCATATTTAGCAAAATGCTCCTCTCTAAAGTTAATTTTTCTAGCTGACTAATGAGTTCATGGTCACCGAATATATTTTTTTCTGTGGTAAATGTGACGTTACGTGACACATTGTTTACAAGCTATTGTCGTCTTTCCGCGGTTTAAATACTGACTGAGCGATTACATGAGACAGGATACAGATTGTGGTAAGTTGTACTCTTTCTTTTAACATACCTTCGGATGTTCATTCATGTTTATTTCATGCTGTAACTGCTATTAAAGCGGAGATGATCAGTTCACAGCGATCTGTCACTCCACATTAAACAGCACCAAAACAGCATTTAATATTTGAATATTGTAATAAAACGGACAGAATTTGAAATCTGAGACTTATTTTCATATCAAAAGTAACAAATAACAAAGCTTATTGCAATTTATTGGATGGGAGGTGCGCTACAATGTTCCGTTCATTATCTGACAGACGAGATTAATCGATTCTTGGGATTTATGAATCAATATCATTTCATAAAAATGAGAATCGATTAAAATCGAGAAATGTATATTTATTACCCAGCCCTACTGACAATGTAATTTATTTTAAATTTGCATCGTTACTTTTATTTAATCAGTTAATTTAATCAAAAATTCAGTGCAAGCATTAATATCTTGAAATATTTTCTATTTTAAAATGTAATTTATTTCAGTGATTATCATTCTATTATGCTGATTTGGTGCTCAAAGTGCTCAAAAGTTATTATTAATGTTGAAAGCAGTTGTGCTGCTTAATATTTTTGTGGAGACTGTGATCATTGTGATCATTATATTTGATGAATAAAAGTTTTTTTATTTATGTATAAATAAATAAATACCTACTACTGATAATAAAAATTATAAAATTCTTACTGACCGCAAACTTTTGATATAGTCAGTGGTGGTAGCAACTGTACACTGCTCAAGCTAATTTGCTGGGATCAGTATAAGGCGGTACATCAATAAAACGTTACAATATACTAAAATATGTTGCCTAAATAAAGTTTTAGACATCAAATATTTAGTTGTCTTAAAAGAATTTAGATAGTTGACGTTTAGCTAACTGTGCTAGTGACACAAAATGACAATTTGCGTTGCCTACAAAGACTCCTTTGAAATAGTCAACCACCTAAACATCACTGGGTTTGATCAAACCAATAGACAATGTGTCTAACAACTACTTCAAAGATGCCAATTAGAGAGGGAGAGACTAAGAGAGAAACAAAGGAGAGGCACAGTTGAAAAAAAGGGATAGAGAGCACGAGGAAGAGGCAGACATTACCAAGAGGAGAAAAAGAGAAAGCTAGGCAGAGTTGAGGAGCCTCCGCTGTCAATTTCTCAGCACAATCGATTCCTGACAGAGAGGCTTGTGGCAAGAAAGGGAATTAATTGCCCTCAGCGGAGTCCAAACAGTGCTGGCTCACTGACTCCAGAGAGCTTTCCTCTGACCCTACACAGGGAGATTAGTGAGCTGTGACTAGCATCCCCTGATTCTGAATCAGTTTAAGCACGTAGATAATCCAAAGCCTGGGGATTTGAGTCTCCCAACAATGCACAGGGGTCCTGTTGGGTGTGCTCGCTGCCTCTGATTTCCGTGGCTGGGGAGGTTTGGAGGGCGTTAGGACAATGAACCAGCACTTAAAGACAACATGAAACAGCATTCCCAACACATTCCACTTCTGTAATGCAAATTTCTGATTGAAACTAAATATTCAGCTAGAAATAACTTAGGGCGGGCCTTCATTTAAAATGCAACTGAATCATGAAAAGTGGGCTACCACATTATTGGTTAAAATATATTTCTCCACCTTGATTACATCAGTAGAAAAAAGAAAGTAGAAAGTAAAAATATATTTGAATAAATAATTATGTTTTTTTTCCACTCCAGAATAATGTGTACTGATGAAACTTGCATAAGAGACATTCATTAAAAAAAAGTAAACTGGCTGAACTTTTAGATTACTTAAAAAAAAAAAAAGAAGAGGAAAAAACAGGCAAAAGTCAAAGTGCAAAGACACATGGAATGCTTTAAAAATAGCACCATATTTCCTCACATTTTGAGAAGCATATGGGTGACGCACATCTATTGTATGTACGTTCTCTGTCAGATCCAAAAAAGCACTTCAGATATTTCAGAGCAGGCAGCCATATGGAGCTAGAGACCTGGGATAAATGGAGCACGGTCGAAAGTTTGTTTGATGTAACGTGGTTTGGCAAGCAGAGATGCTGCTTTATGAAGACTAGCGAAACATCCAGAAACTCAATCACCCAAACCCATCCCCCTTGTATCTCATTACATATGAAAGAACTGAACTAAAAACTGATAAGAACTACATGAAAGTGTAACCTAGACCTTTTCTGATTCATTCTGGCAACACCACCATGCAATATGTCAGCAATAATACAGTAAAAATAGATACTTTGACAGATACTTACAGTTCTTCAAATTGCCAAAACCCTATTGTGTACTCAAAGACAGAGATGTTCACAAGTCTTTAACTTGGAGTCCGAGTCAAGTCTGAAGTCTTTATCGCTGGAGTCTGAGTCAAGTCTCGAGTCTTTGGTCACAAGTCCGAGTCGAGTCTCAAGTCATTTAATGGCTTGCTAAAAAAAATCTCATTCAGAATCTTCATGTATTGAAATCTTCCTATTTACGAAGCTGTTTTATAGGCTATAGACAAAATATATACTCTAAGATCTGCTTTGTAAAAAAAAAAGAAGAGGTGTTAAGATGTAAGGTTATTGTACATCCAGCCTGTTATTTATAGGCTATGTTTTAATCTAATAACATTTTTCTGTAATGAAATTCTATAATAAGAGTCCGATCTACCATGACACACAAGGAAATATGTGACACAGATATTACAAAACCATACAAATAAAGTATTTCTTTATTATATAAGTCAGGGGTATTCAATTAAATTTCCAAGGCGTGGCCTCTATATTTTCTTCTAAGCAGAGGTCCGAAAAAAAAACAAAAACATTTTTACATTTAGATACATGCGAGGCCATGTGACAGAAAAAA
>NW_015659384.1:560843-573386 GCF_001515625.1 Sinocyclocheilus rhinocerous
CACTAAAACTTGACAGATTTATTCAAACATACATTAAATATTGAAGAACAGTAACAAATTGTAATGAATATGTTATATGGTGCATATTTAGCAAAATGCTCCTCTCTAAAGTTAATTTTTCTAGCTGACTAATGAGTTCATGGTCACCGAATATATTTTTTTCTGTGGTAAATGTGACGTTACGTGACACATTGTTTACAAGCTATTGTCGTCTTTCCGCGGTTTAAATACTGACTGAGCGATTACATGAGACAGGATACAGATTGTGGTAAGTTGTACTCTTTCTTTTAACATACCTTCGGATGTTCATTCATGTTTATTTCATGCTGTAACTGCTATTAAAGCGGAGATGATCAGTTCACAGCGATCTGTCACTCCACATTAAACAAACAGCACCAAGCATTTAATATTTGAATATTGTAATAAAACGGACAGAATTTGATTTTCATATCAAAAGTCACAAATAACAAAGCTTATTGCAATTTATTGGATGGAAGGTGCGCTACAATGTTCCGTTCATTATCTGACAGACGAGATTAATCGATTCTTGGGATTTATGAATCAATATCGTTTCATAAAAATGAGAATCGATTAAAATCGAGAAATGTATATTTATTACCCAGCCCTACTGACAATGTAATTTATTTTAAATTTGCATCGTTACTTTTATTTAATCAGTTAATTTAATCAAAAATTCAGTGCAAGCATTAATATCTTGAAATATTTTCTATTTTAAAATGTAATTTATTTCAGTGATTATCATTCTATTATGCTGATTTGGTGCTCAAAAACATTTCCTGTTATTATTAATGTTGAAAGCAGTTGTGCTGCTTAATATTTTTGTGGAGACTGTGATCATTTTTGAAGAAATATTTGATGAATAAAAGTTTTTTTATTTATGTATAAATAAATAAATACCTACTACTGATAATAAAAATTATAAAATTCTTACTGACCGCAAACTTTTGATATAGTCAGTGGTGGTAGCAACTGTACACTGCTCAAGCTAATTTGCTGGGATCAGTATAAGGCGGTACATCAATAAAACGTTACAATATACTAAAATATGTTGCCTAAATAAAGTTTTAGACATCAAATATTTAGTTGTCTTAAAAGAATTTAGATAGTTGACGTTTAGCTAACTGTGCTAGTGACACAAAATGACAATTTGCGTTGCCTACAAAGACTCCTTTGAAATAGTCAACCACCTAAACATCACTGGGTTTGATCAAACCAATAGACAATGTGTCTAACAACTACTTCAAAGATGCCAATTAGAGAGGGAGAGACTAAGAGAGAAACAAAGGAGAGGCACAGTTGAAAAAAAGGGATAGAGAGCACGAGGAAGAGGCAGACATTACCAAGAGGAGAAAAAGAGAAAGCTAGGCAGAGTTGAGGAGCCTCCGCTGTCAATTTCTCAGCACAATCGATTCCTGACAGAGAGGCTTGTGGCAAGAAAGGGAATTAATTGCCCTCAGCGGAGTCCAAACAGTGCTGGCTCACTGACTCCAGAGAGCTTTCCTCTGACCCTACACAGGGAGATTAGTGAGCTGTGACTAGCATCCCCTGATTCTGAATCAGTTTAAGCACGTAGATAATCCAAAGCCTGGGGATTTGAGTCTCCCAACAATGCACAGGGGTCCTGTTGGGTGTGCTCGCTGCCTCTGATTTCCGTGGCTGGGGAGGTTTGGAGGGCGTTAGGACAATGAACCAGCACTTAAAGACAACATGAAACAGCATTCCCAACACATTCCACTTCTGTAATGCAAATTTCTGATTGAAACTAAATATTCAGCTAGAAATAACTTAGGGCGGGCCTTCATTTAAAATGCAACTGAATCATGAAAAGTGGGCTACCACATTATTGGTTAAAATATATTTCTCCACCTTGATTACATCAGTAGAAAAAAGAAAGTAGAAAGTAAAAATATATTTGAATAAATAATTATGTTTTTTTTCCACTCCAGAATAATGTGTACTGATGAAACTTGCATAAGAGACATTCATTAAAAAAAAGTAAACTGGCTGAACTTTTAGATTACTTAAAAAAAAAAAAAGAAGAGGAAAAAACAGGCAAAAGTCAAAGTGCAAAGACACATGGAATGCTTTAAAAATAGCACCATATTTCCTCACATTTTGAGAAGCATATGGGTGACGCACATCTATTGTATGTACGTTCTCTGTCAGATCCAAAAAAGCACTTCAGATATTTCAGAGCAGGCAGCCATATGGAGCTAGAGACCTGGGATAAATGGAGCACGGTCGAAAGTTTGTTTGATGTAACGTGGTTTGGCAAGCAGAGATGCTGCTTTATGAAGACTAGCGAAACATCCAGAAACTCAATCACCCAAACCCATCCCCCTTGTATCTCATTACATATGAAAGAACTGAACTAAAAACTGATAAGAACTACATGAAAGTGTAACCTAGACCTTTTCTGATTCATTCTGGCAACACCACCATGCAATATGTCAGCAATAATACAGTAAAAATAGATACTTTGACAGATACTTACAGTTCTTCAAATTGCCAAAACCCTATTGTGTACTCAAAGACAGAGATGTTCACAAGTCTTTAACTTGGAGTCCGAGTCAAGTCTGAAGTCTTTATCGCTGGAGTCTGAGTCAAGTCTCGAGTCTTTGGTCACAAGTCCGAGTCGAGTCTCAAGTCATTTAATGGCTTGCTAAAAAAAATCTCATTCAGAATCTTCATGTATTGAAATCTTCCTATTTACGAAGCTGTTTTATAGGCTATAGACAAAATATATACTCTAAGATCTGCTTTGTAAAAAAAAAAGAAGAGGTGTTAAGATGTAAGGTTATTGTACATCCAGCCTGTTATTTATAGGCTATGTTTTAATCTAATAACATTTTTCTGTAATGAAATTCTATAATAAGAGTCCGATCTACCATGACACACAAGGAAATATGTGACACAGATATTACAAAACCATACAAATAAAGTATTTCTTTATTATATAAGTCAGGGGTATTCAATTAAATTTCCAAGGCGTGGCCTCTATATTTTCTTCTAAGCAGAGGTCCGAAAAAAAAACAAAAACATTTTTACATTTAGATACATGCGAGGCCATGTGACAGAAAAAAAAAAAAGACTCGAGTTGCTTTTAAAATATTCACGAGTCCTTTTCCTCGAGTCGAGTCAAGTCTGGAGTCATTTCAGGTCGAGTCTGAGTCAAGTCTGAAGTCTATAAAAATGCGACTGGAGTCCGAGTCACTAACTCGAGTGCCCATCTCTGCTCAAAGAACTACAACATAATACTTAAAATACATTTATTACATTTCCCTTTCATGGGAACTTCAAACTGCGTCCTCTAGGGGTCGCTATGGGGAACGCCTCGTCGTGACCCGTGTCTGAAGCATACATTGAAAAAACACCAACTCGTTGGCCGGCGACAGCCATGATGTCACTACCGGTGCGACTATAGTATAAATAGGCGCCGAGAGCACATATCATTATCTTCTTCGTCTTCATTGACTGTTCTGTTTGGTTTTGTTGTTTCTGTTGTTGTTAAAATAACCGCGTCATCCGCAGCTCTTGAACTTGGCGCTGGCGCACGTCCGGAGAGAAAGCGCACGGAGCTGAAAGGGCTTGAATAAAGCGCGTTTGGCTTTTGATAAAAATACTAGAGGATATAGCGCTGAAAGATATTTACCATAAACGACCCTGCAGCGCTTGTTACGTGATCCGCTCCACTGTTTTGACGCGCTGCTCACTTAAAATGGTGCTGTGTTATGGCTCGCGGTCCGGATGGATGTGGTCTGCCTTTTGAATATCAGTTATAAGTATTTAAGGATAAAAGACTCGAGTTGCTTTTAAAATATTCACGAGTCCTTTTCCTCGAGTCGAGTCAAGTCTGGAGTCATTTCAGGTCGAGTCTGAGTCAAGTATGAAGTCTATAAAAATGCGACTCGAGTCCGAGTCACTAACTCGAGTGCCAAGCTTCAGACGAAGAAGTGAATGACATGTTCTCCCTGCGCCTATTTATACTATAGTCGCACCGGTAGTGACGTCATGGCTGTCGCCGGCCAACGAGTTGGTGTTTTTTCAATGTATGCTTCAGACACGGGTCACGACGAGGCGTTCCCCATAGCGACCCCTAGAGGACGCAGGGTCTCGTTCCCTACTCAGGGAACCATGGTTACATAAGTAACCTGAGACGTTCTCCATCCATTTTTTTTCTTCAGAGAACTGCAATTTCTGAAAGGTTCCACCAGTGTGGTGACATAAGGAACAATTTTTTTTTAAAGTAAAATAAGTAAATAAATAAATAAAAATACTCTTCACTTAAATATAGGCTAAATCTTACAATATATAATTAAACATAAGCAAAATATGAATACATAAACATAATTATAAAATAATGTGTTATTAAATATTAAGCAATTTGTGTACATCTTCCTTGCTGTCATTGAACTGTATAAAATCTAGAAATCAGTCTAGAAATCGATATCAGCATCAGCCATTAAACAACCAATATTGGCTGATCACTAATATCTACTAGCACTTACCAGACAGTCTGTATTAAGCTGAAAACGTCCCTAAACTAGTCTGTGAATGCTATTCGCTTTTTAAAGCTAAAAAACAGCAATCATCATTTTCTATTTCGTATGAAGGTTTCTACTGGTAAAAAACTCATACAACGCAAACAGATGTATAATTTCTCTTAACCTTGACCCATAAACACTACATTCTTGAGTCATCATTCTATTGCTCAGCTCTAGAACTCTCCTTTTTCTGGCTAAGTGAGTCATATTCACTGGAGCGACAAAATAATTACCGTATTCAATGTTACTGCAGTAGCGGCTCCTGATAAGGAGAGAAGAGCCATTAGGAATAGCTCACAATGTCAAATATGGCAGGTTCACTGCGAATACTAGTGTACCGCTTGTACGATAGATTAGTAGGGAAGACCAGGGCTAGTAGTCACATGGGAATGCTCACAAGATTATCTCACTATCTAGTAGATGGAAAGTGCAGTTGTACAAGTTCTCGCTTTCTCTAGCAGTGATTTTGTGGTTAGGTTTTCCAACATGCAGTTCAAAAGCATCTCAAATGCTTTGTGAATAATTGAAACGAAAAGTTAAATTGTAAATTTCACCCTTGAAACTAAAATTACAATATTATTAAACTGTTTTTGTCATAAGTGTTTGTAAAACAGCCAAACTGAAAGACATTTGGAGTCAACTATATTATAAAGGTTGATTATAACTGTTCTCAGGACGAGGGTATTTTTCATACATTTCAGAGTGGGACAACTCACATTCTTATTGGATCAGGCTGCTGCATGTATATTTTTACAATTTCTTGGCCACAACTATAAATATATAAATGTGTTTTGTTATATGATTGATTGAACGTTTTATATTTTAATGTTACAGTTTAAATGTTGCTGAAAAGCCTAAATTAGGCTGTTCAATGGCAGGTTCCATTATGACAACTTACCCCACAAAGGTCAATGCTTGTTAAACGAATCACATAATTTTTCCTGAGAAAAAATGGTTTAAATGTTCAATAGCTTTTTATAGCAAAGACTTAAAGTAAAAAGTGTAAAAAGTGACAACTAGCCTTAGTCTACCCCTATATATCAGAATGAAGAGCTGTTTTGATGTAGAAATAGGCGGGGCCCACAAATACAAACATTCTCTAAACACATGCTTTTCACTGAACATCAAATCTCCAGTGTACAAAGACAGCAGTACATGCAGGGGTTTATTCATGTGAAACTTCTGCTCTGCAGTTCAACTGTACAGTAAAGTATAACCTCACTGGCAGAGCGTTTCGCATGCGGTAGCTGGTCTGAAAGAGACCAAATACCCTATGCACTTCTGCTCAAATTCTGGTCATGAACAGCACTCCAGTGTTTTTGAGGTACAATCTATAATAAACGAGTCTGTGACAGAAGTGACAGATTGTAGTGTAGTGCATCTGCGAAAGGCAGGATTTTGGAAGCTTCCCAACTTAAAAAATGGGAAGCTGAGAGAGAGAAAGAGAGACAGGAAGATAATGAGATGGAGCAGAACCGGATGGAACGGGAAAGGAGAGGGAAGTGAAAGAGTAACAGGCAGTGAACAAGAAAAAGGGAGAGAAGGGGAATATAAGGAAAGTAGAGAAATAGGAACACAGGCATGCAGGAAAATAAGGAAGTGCCTCCAAACAACGGAAACTTTGGGGAAGAATAAATGTCACGGTTCCAAAAAGACTAAAGCCATATTAATCTCCTGGATAGCCTTCGAGCCCACCGCACATTAGAGGAAATAGCCCAGCTAGGCTGCCAACCCATTCAATATTCCCTGCATTCCTCCGAGAATCTTTTGTACAGCCAAGGCCCAATGCAATAAAGAGTGATTGAACATCGCTTGAGAAACCACCCATGGAAGAAGCTGGTTTACATTTTAATTATATCAAACAATAAAGATGGAGAAAATCGGTAGAAGCAGGTAAAGGCCACAATTTACTGCAAGGCAGAGCCATTTACCTCATCAGACTGTGATGGCTTTTTATTGATGTTAAGGGTACTGCTTTGGAGAAGAGCGCTGTATAATAATAATATACATCAATCTCGGTCAGACCGCACCATGGTATTTGATGTAATTGAAATTATGGAAATTGTCAGCTGTTTTAAAAGAAAGATTATTCCAGTTTTTCCCGCCAAGGCAGTGAAGCTGAATCTCTGCTGAGGGCTTTGGATAGGCAGAGTTTCTTCTTAACGATTTCTTCCTCTACGTTTTCTTTCTTTCTTTTTTTTTTTTTTACATTTAGTTTAGACAGAAAGACAGACAGACAGACAGACAGATGTGAAATTAAGGAAATTTCAGGCGTTGTTTAAAAGAAAGATTATTCAATTTTTTCCCCACCAAGGCACTGAAGCTGTTTTTATTATTCAGTTTTGTCAGACCGATAGACAGACAGATTTTGAACTTATTTCATGAATGTAGTCTTAATGTATTTTTTTTCTATAAGCATGAGACTAAAGACTGAACTAAAATGAATATAATGATGAAAAATAATCAAAATGTAAATAAATAAATAAATAAGAAAGATAATTGTGCATTTAATTATTTTACTTTATTGCCACTGGGCCCTATTTCAAAGAACCTGTCATATAGAAAAGAAGACAAGAGTTATCTTTCAACCTGACTCTAGAACACTCTAGAAAGGAGTAAGGTAGCACTTTATTTTGATAGTCCACTTTAGACATTCGACTACCTATAAATAACTTCATGTCAACTAGCAGTTGTTAGAGTATTAGTAGACTGTCTGCTTAATATCTACTAATACTTTATGTTGATGGTCGCACAACAGACGTTCTACTGACTATAAGTAACTTCGCAAGTACGGCAACATTCTACAATCCCTAACCTAACAGTCTTTAAATGCTCTAATGGGAGTTAGTTGACAAGTAGTTGCAAAGTTACTTACAGTTAGCAGAATGTCTAAAGTGGACTATCGAAATAAAGTGTACCCAGGAGTAAAAGGGGAAATAACCACAGTTTTTCTCTTTGTTTATGATGGTATAAATATTTTAATCCCCTGTGAAGTATATGAGAAATGGATTCAACAATATGCTTTATTTTCCAAGGGTTTTATGATGAATGAAGAGTTGTACAAGTCAAAAAATATAAGCAAATCCAGTGAGAAGGACGGCAATTACACAGCTACTCTGTCAGGTATGAAATGTAAAAGAGTGAAACCACTTTTAACAGACATTACATGTAGTTCCACATTTTTTATTATATTTTATGCTAACGATAAATAAGCCCTGAGCATTTCATTCTTTTGGCAGAGGTAAGGTTATATGTCATGAATAAGGATGAGCAGGAACTCGCCTCATCCCATTTTTTCCAGAAACAATCGCTTAAGTTAGAACATCCTTATACGACACGCTGATTGGTTGACGGATTGATGGCTGATGGGAATCTGGCTTGTTTGCCCTCTGCCCTTGAACATCTCAGAGGCTTATATAGATCTCCAATTTCCCAGAGCGTGTGACACATTAGCAATACGGCTCTCTCGTGATACTAAACGACAGCGCTTCGAGCCGTTGGCTATGCTAATTCGGTGCTATATCGTCGATACGCCTCTCTGAGGGGTTTTGGCCTTTAAGCCCCATTTCCAACACCAAGGTGCTAAACATCCCCGGGAGTGCGTCTCAACCCCCCCAGAGGTAGTCGTGTCAGGCTTCATTCTGACACAAGGCTAACCGCAGCAGGCACTGCCAGACAAAGGTCATGGTGCATACACAACACCTCCTTTCCTTGCTGCTTTTCCTAGCGGGACAGAAGAGCCTCTGTAATATTCATTAGGGTTGCAGGCTTCCTGCAGTTGAGAGATTACACAACATTGAAAATGTTATTTGTCAATTTGCTCAAATGTCATGACAGCTGAGGTAAAACAATCCACTGAGGGAATGTTTGATGGGATTTGACCAAAACTCTGATAGGAAGTTAAGTAAAACAAATATCTAATGATGAAATGTTATTGGATGAGACCGAAGACCAGATGATACTTGGCTGGGGTGCATGTGTGCCTAACAGCAGCTTCCTAAAAAGCAGCATCCATGCATCTATACACTAGGGCTGTCAAAAAAAAATTAGAATTTCGAATATTAGTCGAATTTAAAATGAAAATCCACATTCGAATGCAAAAACGTTGCAATTCGAATTTTAGCTGTGTGCTAAGGAGGCAGCCTTATCAGTGGCACACGAGATGCGATGACGATGTAAGTGTCGTTGCATTATAATGTTTTTGTTAGCCTATCCAGTTGAAGCCACTAGATGCGGCGCTCCTGCGTTGTTCATTAAAAATATAGAAGAAAAAGAGAACATCAATGCAGAGAAGATCTTGTTTACATCAAACCGAAACCAAGCCGTTGACACAGAACGCATATTTCACGCATTTTCTTGACGGACATCTATTACTGTTGCACTCGCGTCTCGCACAAAAGAGCCGCATGTTTAGAAAGCCATGTAAAATTAAAGCAAGTTTAACTTTGAAAAAAACATATATCGAGACTTTATGGCGGGTTTTTCCCCATCCCACTGCATCTCATGTTTTTAAATGAAAAATGTACTCTGTGTGATTGGTTTTCCACCCTTTGTATTAAACTATGCATACATACATGATGCTGTTTTGTTTATAGTTGTTTAAGCAACTTAATTATAATTGGTTATAACTATAATTATAAACATTATGCACTTTTTTCGCAGATAGTTATGTTATCTTATGCTTTGAATGATGCGCCCTCTTGTGGCCTCAGGAGAGAAGCCAAAAGCTTTTCTTCACCCTAACTGAAATTATGCATTTTAAATTTGAATATAATTCGAATTTTGATCATATTTAAGTACAAAATTCGAATTTAGTTTTTCAGCCATTTTGACAGCCCTACTATGCATCTATACATCCATGCATCCATCGATGCATCCTTTTTTTTAAAATCCACCTTCAGAATTGCTAATCGAATATTGAAACCAAAATTCAATATTCGATTAGCAAGTCTACATCCTGTTTGGATGTATACAGGTTCAAATCATGTTTGGATGGATACAGGTTTTTATCTAGACACATATAACATTAAAATTCTGGCTAATAGAATAAGCCAATAATTATTTTCATTTTAAGACTGGATATATATTTTGCTGATATAAAGCCTTTATTAAAATATTACACAATTTTGGAGGGAAAAAACCCTCCCAAAACATTGGTTAAAAATGTTAGAAGTGAAGTTAGACATCACAACATGAAAACATCTGATAACTGATATATGGATATATTGTGGATCTCAACTGGTTAGAACAATACATCACAAACTGAATAGATATAAAACCTTTTGTTTTTTTTTTGGTAACACATGATTTTACAGTGTCCTTGTTACACGTTGCATGTACTGTACTTACTATAGTAATGCTACAGTAAATTTTGCATAATTACATGCAACAAACCTTAAACCAAACCCTAATCCTAACCCTAGTTAGTACATGCAATTAATTAATTATAATTACTCCGCATGTAAATGTATAATTACACTGTAACAAAGTCATGTTAAAATGAAGTGTGACTCTTTTTTTTCTGTAGATGGAGGTGGTGTCAGTAAAGTAGACTGGGTCAAGCAGGGGAAAGTTGTGCTGTACACCTGGTGTTAGGCGTAGTAATGGAGTCATTTACCTCAGCTGTCAGAACATACAAAATAACTGCCCTTCCCTGGATCCCCTGTGGCATCCGAGCAAACAGATAGCATTGTGTTTTCCTGGCAATAAAGCCCTTTGAAGTTGCATCTAAACAACTGTGCGACATGATGAATGTCCAAGTCTTGTTTTGCTAACCTGGAGTTTTTCTCACTCTGTCTGCACTGTCATGTTCAAACAAGTTTCATATCATACCGATATGGCTAGGAACTATACTCTCATTCCGGCGTAATAATCAAGGAACTTTGCTGCCGTACCATGGGGGCATGGAAGTAAAAGACACATTTTTAGACAGCAAAACAAGTCAACTGATGAGGAAATAAACAAATTGGTGAAGTGACAGGAAGGTGGATCTGCCAACAAGACATTATGAGTGGACTGCAAGGCCAGTGAGCCTGGCGCTAAGTCTACTGCTGCAGGTTGAAGACCCATTTGATGTATTGATAGTGCTGTGCACAGGAAGTGAAGCATAAAGGGCAGAGTACGCAGTCTCATGACAGGTTAGCGCTGGCATCCCTTTAATCTTATGCCTAGCGCACCCAGATGCAGCACCTGGCACCTGCCTGTACAGCACAGAGTGACAAAACCTGACCCAGATAGATGTTTGATCAAGGTAAAAACACAGCCAATGACTCTCTATTAGTCTACCACAAAGTTCAGTGTTTCCATACATTTATTTGTGGTGGCCCACCAGAATATCAACATTGACCAACACAAATACATTTTCCTTTTCCCGTTCAATTTTTATTTTACTACTTAAAATGGGTAAAATCTTACTTCAGTATAACTGCATTATCTATACACTGATACTATCAGCTGCGCTTTCTCTCTGACAGTGAATTCACGCACTGCAGGGTAATGAGAACATTTATAAACATGTTGTCCGACAAATACACATTTAATAACGTAGTTTTACTTCAAACTTCATAATGTCAGTTGCATGTTTTAAGACCGCATTACCAAATCACTTTAAAGTTATTTCAGGTTCTTACAGCCTCCAACAGCAAAAGAACCAAACCCATAAGGATACTGACCAAGCAAATAAATATAATAAACAATACGATAAGAACCACAAAACCAGAACAATGTTTTTGAAACAAAATTACATTTTATTATGTATGGAAAGCACATACTCTATTTCTCCTGCTCTCTCTCCCACTCAAACGCACACACATACAGAAGGGACACACACTCGAACAGAAATGTGTTGTCAGCACTGCTCTGATGATTTTATCAGCAATATAGTTTAGCAACGTAAAAGCTACATGACATTTCTCACTAGTGAGGTAATAACGGCGCTGTTGTTGGAGCAGATGAACTTACAGTTTCACTATTAATAAAGACACTGCTGCAAATTTACTGTTGAGAGATGCACAGACTCAGATAATTCACACAATCTTAATCTCTCTCTCTCTCTCTCTCTCTCTCTCTCTCTCTCATAACTTAATTAATAACTGCATTAGTCTACTATCAATGGTTCAAGCCTCTGTTACTAGGTCTAAAATTACGTTTTGAAATCAGCAACGAAAGCATAGGATGAAATACGCAAGAAATTAATCCTACACACAAGAGCATTTTAAGGACAAAAACCTGACAAATGTCTTGAATCTGAACAATGTCTTAAGGTGTGTTAACTGTAGTATAAGCAGATTAATTGACTCCAGTCCATTGAATTATTAGAAAATAACACACACCTGATTATTATTTTCTAATAATTCAGCGGTTCCTTTCATATTCTATACTGTAATAAAGGCTATGTCAATAACAATTAAATTATAAATAGACTTTATTCTTATATTGCCGTGGTCGTGTGTTTATTGTCTTCATGTTTGGTCAGTTACAGTGTTTATATCTTTTTTTTTTTATTTAGCTACAGCGATAGCTGGATGACTTTGTCCATATTAGGGATTTCCAGGAACGTTCTATTACATCTGTGAGGCATATTTGGAGTTTTGCGCAAGGGCGCCCTCTGGCTTCCAGTATGACTGAAACATACTAGGCATGGACCGGTATGAGATTCTGACGGTATGATAACCTTAGATATAAAAAAAATATCACGGTTTCACGGTATCACGGTATTGCGATTACAGCTCTAAAATATGTTATTTTTAAATGTCTGGGTAAAAAACAACAACTTTTTTTTTTCCAATGAACACAATACATTTTATTTTTAAGAAACAGAGAACATTTTGGAACAGTAAACATGGCAGGCTAAATAATTAAAATAAATAATTGAATTCTCCTTAATTAAATTAAGTGCAATCACTTAAGTCAGCCTAAACCTGCAGCTCAACAATAATCAGAACATAAATAAATTATTTTCTGTAAAAAAAAAAAAAAA
>NW_015659384.1:574440-581378 GCF_001515625.1 Sinocyclocheilus rhinocerous
CGATCGGCGCTAAAACGTCATCTGTACGGAACATCATTGTGTACGGAACATGGTTAGTCCACGTTACCCAAAAAAATTCCATACGGCAGACTTCATCTTTTTCGACGGGAAAAGGGTCCTTGGATTCACCTCCTTTGGCCATCCCACACACAGGTGACTCTCACTGACATAAACCTGCAGCTCAACAAGGTTTTTGGAGACATGCTCACTTTTTACACATTCCAAGTTATGATGCAGGAATGTTCACCTTTCCTGGATTAAGTTTGGAGCGGTGGGGTATGAGGATGTGTGCACATACACATATGGAAAGAGAGAGCGCGCGAGTGTGTCACACACACACACACACACACACGGTCTTTCTCCGTACAACACTCAAACAGTGGCAAAGACTTCTCTATCTTGATCGGGGGTGAAAGAGGGACAAATGAAGATCAGAATCAGAATCAGAATCAGAATGAGCTTTATTGCCAGGTATGTTTACACATACGAGGAATTTGTTTTCGTGACAGAAGCTTCCACAGTGTAACAGAATGACAGTGACAGAACAAAAAAACACAGATAATAAAAATAAAAATAAATAAAAAATAGAACAAGTAAAATAAGGAATAAAAAATATACAAATCGACAATTGTATGTACAGGTATAGAACAATAGACAGTTGTATGTACAGGTATATTATGTGCAAATTGAAATGTAGACTGAGTATGTGTGTTAGATAAATAAGTGTATGAGTGAATAAATAGTGTGTGTTCCACAGTTATTGTCAACAGATGACACAGATATATAGTTTATGTACGACCTGGAAGTATTTATTTAGCGATCGGCGCTAAAACGTCATCTGTACGGAACATCATTGTGTACGGAACATGGTTAGTCCACGTTACCCAAAAAAATTCCATACGGCAGACTTCATCTTTTTCGACGGGAAAAGGGTCCTTGGATTCACCTCCTTTGGCCATCCCACACACAGGTGACTCTCACTGACTGCACGCACCAACCGGAGGGGGAGGAATCGTGTGACTACACTTTTCACTGTACACAACTGAGGGAGTCCTGCACTTTCCGTCTTTGATGACATGTAAAAAAAACTGTGCATACAGCAGGAACAGTATAACGGAAAATTTTAGTGGTTTTGAAACCGTGACTTTTCCAAACTGCGGTATACCGTGAAACCGGTTATCGTCCCATGCCTAAAAGATACATTAAATGAGTGTACTCACTAATGCTCACACCACCCTGTTTTGGATAAAAATAGGAAAAATAATACTTCTATCTAAAGATATTTTAAATAAACATATGCAAATAGGCATAAATAAACACTTGTTTTTCTCAAGTGTTTTACCACATCAAGAAGTTTCCATTATTGTAAAAATATACCTCATTGTCATGTTTTAGCCTTGTTATATTATCTTTCAATAAAAAAAAAAAAATCATGCCCTTAAAGTTGTGGCAGTTTTTCCCTGTGGTATCAAAAATGGTATCGAATATTTATATTTTTATTATATCGAAGTTATAAAACACACTAAATTCCCTCGGTGGAAGTGCCACCACAAATAGAGTGCAAGTCTGTGGGAAACACTGAAGTTTTACTTCAGAAAAAAAGAACTGCCAGGAGAACCAGATTATATAAGAGTTACAAATCAGTTGATGTCAGATTGCGCAGTAACTTCTACATCATTCCAATCTGCAATGCAACCAACTAAGTGTCACAGTATGGCTTCAACAGGTACTTAATCAGTCCGTATACGCAGACTGCGCCACAGGCAACTGTAATTTTAAGCGTTTCACATTTCAGATGTAATTCTCCTCTTGTTAATGCTCTACCATGCATTATTTAACCTCTTGTAAGGCTCTTATAAGTTTTTTTTTGTACGATGGTTGATCTGCCTTACACAGGTTTCTTAACCTGTCAGCTCTCAGCGGTCTATTCCTAAGAACTGTCAAAACATCAGACGTCACATAAAATGTGTAAAATGGTGCAAAGCTAATTACATTTATAAGCCAATTACATTAATCACATATTTGCCATTTACAGAAGAGGGACGGTGAAACTCAGCAGTTCACAGGAACACGATTCACCCCTTCTGGGATTTAAACATTTGAGTTACAACCCAGTGCTTTAACCACTACACTTCCCATTAAAACAGAATCTAGCTCAAAACTGTCAACATAAAAAAAAAGAGGAAGCGTTCTTGAGATGCAGTAATTTCACTTGTGGTAATATGAGCTCCTTGAGGAGACACCTGCCATTGGTAATGGTGTATTGGTATTGATATGCTTCGTAGGATGATATCTGGAAGGGGGCTTCAACAGGCAGCTGTGGTTTCGATATCAACACAAGATGGAATTATCTGACAGAAAACCGAATCATGGCGATACCTGACAGACAGCAGGGGAAAATGATGGGCCCGGTGATGCCGGAAAAAAAATTAACCGCATTTTATAATAAGCTGACAGTCCCTTTAAAATTACGCTTTATCGCTTTGCTTTGAATGCCCGTGCATGAATGCAGTTCCTGCGCGAGAAGTGTGAGTCAAAATCTCTCACTTACTGAACCCTGCAATCATCAGTGACCTTTATTTAACGTTCTGTCTGAAATCCAATAAAAATATCCATTATTGCTTAACGTTTCTGAACACGTCCAGTGATTGGCCTCTATCGAATTCACACGTGACGTACTCACGTTGAATTCTTAATAAGCAAACTGCCGCCATCGAGTAAAATGGACGAGTTGATGAGATGTCTTGAAAATACGAAAGCGAATCTCAAAAGAGAAAAATAGCGAAAAGTAAAGTTGAACGTCAGTCAAATTTGTTGACAAAAGTTCCCAAGCTCACGGCATATTTTAACACAGGCATAGGAGAAGATGAAGACGAAGATCATGGCGAAGGGGAAAGGCAATCACCACCAATTACTTTTAGGTCATATGCTAGCAGTAGCTAGATGCAGTAGGCTATAATTAGTCAACTAATTAACTCGTTTTTCATCTTAAAATAGTTGAGTTTGCAGTAGTTAGCCACTACACACTGGAGCTGTGGATATAATTTTTATGATCCATCGCGATGCTGATGTGAACGATTCTGCATAAATGTAATTAAATAGGCATATCATACATATTAACAAACTGATGTATTGTAAATAAAGTACTCTTGTTATAGTTTATATTAATAAAGAAATGCTGCGTATGCATTTCAGGGCTCTACAATGTGACCATTTCAGTCACATTTACAATATTAAACAAGAAGTTAATATTAAGGGACTTACATCGTCTGACTTTAACAATATTGCTTGATTTTGCTCTATTTTGTCAATGTAAATTTCAAACAAAGTCCCCAAAGATTTAGGGAGCACACTGCCAGAGCTGAGCCGCTGCCAAGCAAACACAGCGGTATTTTGTTTATGAATGAACATGCGTTTTTAAACGAATCTAGTGAGTCAATGATTCAATCATCCATTCATGAAGACAGTCACTTGCTTCATTCCTGAACGAATCAGCCGTTCGAACGAATCAATTGAATTAATGATTCAGTGAGAAAATCAGTGACTTGCCACTACCTACTGGCCGTTTTATTTTTTTAAAGTATCATTTCAGTTATTTAGATAATTTCAATCAAACTATATTTCTATGTTCAAAATTTTATATTTAAAACATTAATCTCACAACATTGTTATGAATTTAAAACATCCATGCCACCTCTGAGCCTCTTTAAATGTCTGTAAATATACCTGCCACTTTTTTGTTCTTCTGTGCCACCTTTAGTGGAAATGAATTTTGTTATTATTGATTTCTTTTGATTGGTAACTTATTCTTCTTATTCTACTTGTTCTTATTCTATTGTTTTAAGTAGACATTTTGGAAAAGCTTATAAATATACATGTTTTAATTTGACATAAAATTATATACTTTTAATAAAGTTAGAAAAAATGCCCCAGTAAATCACTTTAAGGAGTCAAATATTACCTTGGAATGGGATTTTTGTTATTGATCAGAAGGTGCTCCTGCTTTTTTTGACTGTGCTCCTAAATTAAAAAATATATATATATTAAATAGCCTTTTTGTGTGTTTTTTTATTATTTATTTTTTTTTATCTTACACAGTCCCAACATTGGATGATGAACCACGCACCTCTGACGTCTTAAATGACTGCATTGAGGAAAGCTTGGAGAATGATGCAGCAAATGAACAAGTTCTAACTTCACCCTCAAATCAACAGGATTACACAAACACAGATCCAGGTTGCTGGGGCTGCATTAAAGAAGAAGCAATGGAATACTGGATTGAGAAAGGACCCTTAATATGCCAGAACAGAAATGTAGATTTTTCGGTGTCAGAAAAACAGTACAAACACCAGAAACTGAGTTTTTCCAAAAGCCTTTTCACACGCAAGCTTGCAAATGGTGAACCTGTGTCACGTGAATCGATGCTTTATTCTCCATCAAAGGGATGTGCATTTTGTTTTGTGTGCCTCTTTTTTTCTGAGAAGAAAGATTTCCCATTTTGCTCCTGCGACTTTAATGACTGGAAGCATGCGCAACAGCATGTGGCTGAGCATGAGAGTTCTGATTCACATCACAGATGTATGTAGGTTTGGGCATGTCGAACTGCACAGAAAGGACAGATTGACAACGAACTACAAGAACAGTTTCAGACAGAATGCCACTACTGGGTTAGTGTACTCCAAAGGGTTGTGGCTGTTGTGAAGTTCCTAGCTGAGCGTGGACCCGCATTACGAGGGGAGATGCATGTTTTTGGTCAGCAAAACAATGGCAGTTACTTAGGATTGCTCGAATTGATTAGTCAATTTGATCCATTTCTCAGGGATCACATTGATCGCTTTGGAAATGCCGGTAGAGGCATACCGTCATACTTGTCAACTACTACTTGTGAAGAATTTGTGAAATTAATGGGAGAAAATGTTTACTCAGAAATAATTAACAGAATCAAACTGGCTAAGTATTTTGCTGTAAGTGTTGACTCAACTCCTGATATTGCACATACTGATCAACTGACTGTTAATATGCGCTACATCTCACCTGAGGGTATGGTTCAAGAGCGGTTTGTAACCTTTTTGCCAATAACTAGTCACACTGGCGAATCCGTTTTTAATTCAGTCATTGAAGTTTTGAATGAAATGGGCATTGACATACAAACCTGTCGAGGTCAGTGCTACATGGCTGGGTTGTATAAAGGAGTCCAGGCTCGTATACGGGAGATCAACCAATTGGCAGAATGGGTTCCGTGTGCTGCTCATTCTTTAAACTTGGTCGGAGTAAGTAGTACAGTAGACTGTTGCCTAGAGACAAATGTTTTTTTTTGCTTTTATTCAGAATCTTTTAAACGTTTTCTCAAAGTCTACTTGGCGTTGGCAAATTCGAACTGCTGGACTACAGTGCAATGACAGAGGGAGAATAGAGACACTTTAATCTTTATCAGAGACAAGATGGTCAGCACATTCCCAGGCAGTACACGCATTGTATATAAACTATGATCGCATTCATGGCATTCTTAAAACAATTGCAGAAGATGAAAACCAAAATATGACTACACGCAGCGAGGCAGAAACCCTCCATATCCAAATGGACAATCTTGAGGTGGTTTTCCTTACTACTATGTGAGACACTATTCTAAGGCGGTTTCAACATGTCAGTGAGTACCTGCAAAAAGTGGAAATTGACCTCTCACAAGCACATGGGCTCATTTCATCACTAAGAGACTTCATCTCTGGCCTTCGTGATCAGTTTGACTTGTTTGAGGAGAGAGCAAAGAAAATGTCACAAAGTGTCACACAAAACTACAAGGCAGACACACAGAGAACCAGGCGGCGCAAAAAAACAAGCAGATGAGTCATCAGGACCAGATTGTGACATTGCAATGTCAGGTAGATATAAATTAGTTGTCAATGTTTTTAATGTCATCATTGATAAACTTGTCGCAGAGGTAAGCAAGAGATGTGAGGCCTACAAAGAACTGGACAACACATTTGGATTTTTGAACAAGGTCACTGAACTCTCGCCACAACAAATTCGTTCATCTGCCACATTGCTTCAAAAGAAATATAGTTGTGACTTACAAGAAGATTGAGTTGATGAGTTTGAACATTTTAGGGAATACATCAGGAATACAGACGTTAAATCAGAAAGTCAGTGTTTACAGCTAATCTGAAAAAGGAACATTCACACCGTATTCTCAAATGTGGACATTGCCCTGAGGCTTTTTTTAACTATACCAGTAACAAATGCAACTGGAGAACGTTCTTTTTCAAAGTTGTCATTGGTAAAAAAAACAGACCGAGATCAACAATGGCACAAAAAAGACTTAATCATCTGACACGCATGCCAATCGAAAGTGACATACTAAGGGAGTTGTTTTCTGATGTCATAAGGGATTTTTCATCCAGAAAAAGCAGAAGGAAACCTTTGCAAAGTACTCCCTATGATCTGATTAATTTATAGCATTAAAAGAAACATGTTCAGACAGTAAAAATTTTGTATATTGTTTATATGAAATTATAAATGAAACCGTGAATTTTTTTATATGAAAGTTTACTGCATTTATTTCTAAAAAAACAAAAGGCCAATTTGTTTGTAAGATGGAGCCGATGTAGACAGTAGTTCTAAATAGCCTGTGCAAAATATGTAGGACTGTGTGCATAGCTCATGCATTGATATTTGTGTATATTATACTTGAATCTTGATGACTTATTGGTTTCTATATTTTGTTATGGCATTTATTCCAGCAAAATAAAAGGCTAATAGCTTGCACTTTGTGATTATTAAGATTGTGTGAATGTAGGCTGTAATATTGGTAGATGAAGGGCCCCACAAGAGGTAAAGCCCAGGAGGCCCTTACAGTGTTAATGCGGCCCTGTATATGTATATATACAGTATAAATATATATATATATATATATATATATATATATATATATATTTCTATTC
>NW_015659384.1:581737-586435 GCF_001515625.1 Sinocyclocheilus rhinocerous
GAGAGAGAGATTATTTTTTATATAATACTTATATAATATAAATATTATATTAAAATATATATAAAAAATACAATATATATATAATATTATATAATATTTATTTGATGAAAACATTAATACTGTGGAAATATTACAATTTATTTATGTTGAAGGAATTATTTCTGAAGGAATCATTTTGCTGATTTGGTGCGCAATTAACATTTATTATTATCAATGTTGAAAACAGTTCTGCTGCTCAATATCCTTGTAAAACAAGTGATACAATTTTTCAGGCTCTTTTGATGAAAAAAGTTCAAAAGAACAGAATTTACGGACCTCAAACTGTTAAACCATAGTGTAACTTTTGTCTACTAGCAGTTTATTATAGACTATAAATAATAAAAATTTTCAGAAGATTAGTCAACAAATCCTTGGTTCATATTGCAAATGGAATGATTGCAAAGTACTAATAATATGTTCCTCAGATTATTTAATATTTCAATTTATTTCAAGTTTGTTTTCATTCAGACCTGACAGAATGCAGTGATGTTCGATTTGGGGAGTCATTTAAGAAAAAGGAGTCCATTTTATTTCTGTACAACTGATTACAGTTTTTTTTTTACCGCATTCTGTCATGGTTAGTATAAGAGAGGCCTTCAATACACATATCCATAGTCTTTGTATGAACCCACAGTCTTTCTAAGTTTCTTAAAACATCCAATTAGACAACTTTAGACACATTGCACTGAAAAAAAAAACACTCAAGTTAAGTTCACCTGAAGCAGAGAAAATATTCTATTTGAAAGGACATTTCCAGTGTGAGCTCCATGATAATGATGAGGAAGGCATAATAATCATTCTATGTGGAACAAGAGGGAGATGATTTATACTCCTCTCTTCATCCATTTGCATTTTATTAAGTAACTGCCTGCCTGTAATGGGCAGACAGAAATTAAGGTACCGAAGATAAGAACTTTAGGTTAAGCATCATTACACCAAGAGAGATGAATTCTTTGATGAAGACGACAGCAAAGAAATCCATTGAGCACACCTTCATCAAGGTCTGCATTGATCTTCTGGCACAGACGAGCCGAACATCCAATTAGACAACTTTAGACACATTGCACTGAAAAAAAAAACACTCAAGTTAAGTTCACCTGAAGCAGAGAAAATATTCTATTTGAAAGGACATTTCCAGTGTGAGCTCCATGATAATGATGAGGAAGGCATAATAATCATTCTATGTGGAACAAGAGGGAGATGATTTATACTCCTCTCTTCATCCATTTGCATTTTATTAAGTAACTGCCTGCCTGTAATGGGCAGACAGAAATTAAGGTACCGAAGATAAGAACTTTAGGTTAAGCATCATTACACCAAGAGAGATGAATTCTTTGATGAAGACGACAGCAAAGAAATCCATTGAGCACACCTTCATCAAGGTCTGCATTGATCTTCTGGCACAGACGAGCCGAGGATATGCATAAAAGTCCTGCAGTTAAAGAACCTGGGAACAGAGCCGTTTCATCAAATACATGAGTTATGAGTTTACCTAAACATGTCATGGTATGTCTGGCTTCAGTACAAGGTCATGTATGTCTCTAAATACACCTCAACTCTCTGCTTTGCTTTGAATTTAAGGTTAGCTGAAGGCGTATTATAATTGTTTTTTGGAAGATAATGCTCACTTGATACTTCTTGAGATCAATACAGCTCACCTACACAGTGTGAGCCAAAATATGAGTGCAGCAGAATGACACTGTGAGAAAACCATTAAAACAGGCTCTCCTGGCACTAATGGTGGGATTTTATATCCAAATCTCTGTCGGCAAAACACCTCGATCCAACCTCTCTCTCTTCTGCCTTACAGTGCATCTCTACAAATTCTAGAGCTGAATCAATAATTTAAAAATTACAAAGAGGTTCTTTAGAAGCTTCCTTCTGCCATCTTTTCAAATATGGAATGGAAATTCTGTTTTAACAGTCATCTTTCGCAGACACTCAAAGGCAACATAGTTTTTAAAAAGAAAAAACAAAGAAAAAAATGTGCTTGATGATTTTAAATGCACTGTCGAAGCACAGAGGAAAAAGGCACAACTTACAAAGAGGCTATTTCAGACACTGATACATCAGTTGCCTGACTCTTGCAAAAAAAATATTGGATAGCAAAATGACGAATAACTAAAGAGAAAGAGGAATTTTTGAGGACTGAGTGCATAGAACAGCTTTGTGACTAATATTTCATTGTGAGGATATATTAAAAGAGATAAAAGGCCCTTTTCGTTATGTCTCTTCACAATTCTTCTTTCACAGACACTGAGGCAGGAAAGATGGGTATCTGAGACAGAATTTTATAAGCACGGGTGCGACATTTCAACCTTTTTCGGGGCCATCTTTGGGCCAACGAGGGATGGAAAAACAGAGAAGTAATATTGAAAGCTAAGGACCATGTTTACTAACAATATGAGGGACAAACTGAACCAGGGAGATGGGAATGAACTGAATAACTTTAATATGCCTAAAAATACAGCAAGGGCAATCTAAGGGGAAAGAATTAAAACTTCCCATGATTTCCTTAGTAAATGACCACATACATAATAAAGAATAGAAAGTGCAACCGTTTCCCTTAAACTTGTTAATACACTGCTGTTAAAAAGTTTGGGATCAGTACGATTTTTTATGTGTTTTAAACAAGTCTCTTCTGCTAACCCCTTCGGATCCTGCGTCCATTGAAATGGACATCACGTGATTTTTTGTTTTCATAATATGAGCAATGCCTGGTCACTGATTGGTCCCTGATCAACCAGTCACAATGAAGATATGACTCCTAACTTAATCTGACTGAGCTACAGGCATCGCAAAAGAGAGACATGACTAACCAAATAGACAAGAAGTGGAGGAAGTCCTCATTTTACCTTTTATATGCAGATTTATGTTTATGGTAGCCTCATCAACTGCACCTATTATAAAATGAAGACTATCAAATGATAATATTCAAAGTTATTTTGAAGATCTTTCAGAGTTGCAGAACACGGGATTTTTACAAATGTAATGTCCATCGCAATGAACATCAGGTCTTGAAAGATATCAGCAGCACCTCATGAATTAGTTGTATAACAGGTTGAGAAATGTGTGGAAGCATTTCAAAGCTAAATACAGAGCTACAAATTATAATGTTAATGTTTTATGAACATTGATGTTAATTAATGAAATTAATATTAATATGATTTCATTTATGTCATCAAAGTGACCATAGCCTGTCAATCAACTTTTCATTGGTTTTAGTGAGAAACAGCCATAGTGGATGTGAGATCAGTGAATACACAGCAACACACACACTCACACCCCCTCCACACACACTGATGCCTTGATGCTATAATGCACACAATCATATATTCATCAAAACAATCAGCAAGTACACATAAACCCATTCACATACACACAAAGACATTTATACATATACTCAGATTCACCCACTTCAACCAACAAAAAGGATCAAACAGGTTTTTTTGAGACTTCATATCAACTTACCTTTTTTTCAGAATCAGAATCAGAATCAGAATGAGCTTTATTGCCAGGTATGTTTACACATACGAGGAATTTGTTTTCGTGACAGAAGCTTCCACAGTGTAACAGAATGACAGTGACAGAACAAAAAACACAGATAATAAAAAATAAAAAATAGAACAAGTAAAATAAGGAATAAAAAAATATACAAATCGACAATTGTATGTACAGGTATAGAACAATAGACAGTTGCATGTACAGGTGTATTATGTGCAAATTGAAATGTAGACTGAGTATGTGTGTTAGATAAATAAGTGTATGAGTGAATAAATAGTGTGTGTTCCACAGTTATTGTCAAGTGTTCATGAGATGGATGGCCTGAGGGAAGAAACTGTTCCTGTGTCTGGCCGTTCTGGTGCCCAGAGCTCTGTAGCGTCGACCAGATGGCAACAGTTCAAAGAGGGAATATGAGCAATGCCTGGTCACTGATTGGTCCCTGATCAACCAGTCACAATGAAGATATGACTCCTAACTTAATCTGACTGAGCTACAGGCATCGCAAAAGAGAGACATGACTAACCAAATAGACAAGAAGTGGAGGAAGTCCTCATTTTACCTTTTATATGCAGATTTATGTTTATGGTAGCCTCATCAACTGCACCTATTATAAAATGAAGACTATCAAATGATAATATTCAAAGTTATTTTGAAGATCTTTCAGAGTTGCAGAACACGGGATTTTTACAAATGTAATGTCCATCGCAATGAACATCAGGTCTTGAAAGATATCAGCAGCACCTCATGAATTAGTTGTATAACAGGTTGAGAAATGTGTGGAAGCATTTCAAAGCTAAATACAGAGCTACAAATTATAATGTTAATGTTTTATGAACATTGATGTTAATTAATGAAATTAATATTAATATGATTTCATTTATGTCATCAAAGTGACCATAGCCTGTCAATCAACTTTTCATTGGTTTTAGTGAGAAACAGCCATAGTGGATGTGAGACCAGTTAATACACAGCAACACACACACTCACACCCCCTCCACACACACTGATGCATTGATGCTATAATGCACACAATCATATATTCATCAAAACAATCAGCAAGTACACATAAACCCATTCACATACACACAAAGACATTTATACATATACTCAGATTCACCCACTTCAACCAACAAAAAGGATCAAACAGGTTTTTTT
>NW_015659384.1:586525-611176 GCF_001515625.1 Sinocyclocheilus rhinocerous
TCAACCAACAAACAGGATCAGACAGGTTTTTTTGAGACTGCATATCATTATACCTTTTTTTCCACATTCTTACTGCATTGTTAATTCTTATAGTATGTGTTCTTTTCAAAATCTTAAACACTAGTTCAATTATAGTGCACAAGCTCTACTTATTATGTATGGTTAAAATATGCTGATTTTTATTTTTCTTCAGTCCTGGTGTCCATTATAGTGAACATGAAAAAAATCGAATAAAAAAATGAGTTGGCACAAATCTTGTTTTTTAGACTTTATTTCTATATTGGCGAAGAGCAAATATCAAGTGGATAAAAACATTTTTGTTCAGTGAAAAAAATTCAGGTCTGAAGGGGTTTTTAATCAAGGCTGCATTTATTTGACCAAAAACAGAAAAAAAACTGTAATATTGTAAAATAGTATTACCATTTAAAATAAAGTTTTTCTATTTTAATATACTTTCAAATATAATTTATTTCTGTGATGCAAAGCTGATTTTTCATCATCATTACTCCAGTCTTCAGTGTCACATGATCCTTCAGAAATCATTCTAATATGCAGATTTATTATCAATGTTGGATTGATAATTGTGCTGCTTAACAAACATATTTCACAATATTACAGTTTTTTCTGTATTCCTGATCAAATAAATGCAGTCATGATGAGCAGAAGAGACTTCTTTAAAAAAACATTAAAAACTTTTTGATCCCAAACTTTTGAACGGCAGTGTATATTACTAATCATTCATTTCATTTTTAACAATGTTTAAATAGTTTGCCCTGTGGACTGCCAGGGTGAATCCTGAACAGTTTATAAAAAACAGATGTCCTAATTCCTTATACCTATTGTTCCATACAATACAAATAACAAACTAATTAATGTGACAGACAGACAGACAGACAGACAGAAAAATAAAATAAAAAAATTAAATTAAAATTAAAATAAATAATAAAAAAATTAAATAAAAATGTGTGCCGATACTTGATTCTCGTAATATTGAACTGGGTGCTAAAACAACACACGGCATGTGAAAATAAATAATTCTATTAGTCATAGAATATATTCTTAACTAATTCCTTCTTATCTTCTTATAGAAAGTCCAACTAATGAAAGCTGTGGTGTAGTGTATTGCACTGTGTGCTGAGTCTTCGTTTTCAAGCAGGCCTCTATGTGTTCTGAACCAATCAGTTATCCTGACAGCTGGCCAGAGGGCTCCTGCCCATGTGTCAATCAACAGACAAGAGAGGCGTCACCATAAGACTCTTCAGCAAGCTAATATAGAGATACATTTTACATCTTGATCTGTTATCATTTGATATCTTTGTCATCTAGTTTTGCTCTTACGATTTGTTAATTAATGTACTCTCTGTATATCAGTGTTACGGTGATATGATCACAGAAGTTACTATAACCTCAGCAAACTCTCTGCCACATCATTAATATTTTCATTATGAGTGGCTGCAGGTGAAGATCATGCATTATGGGGATCGATAACACTTAAGCATCATTACACCAAGCATGATTGCTACTGATTACATACGCTCAGATGTCGTAGAGAATATACAATGTTATGAATCTATTTAAGATATGTTTAGATTTAGATCAATAGTACTTATGATGTACTGTGTTTTAACTTATCTAAACATAAAATTAATCAGAGGCATGACTTTGATTTGGTAAGTTTAAAATGCATTATACTCTAACCGGAATATGTTTACATAGATTATTGTGTATGTATTATATTTTTATTATTAGACTATTAGCTTTTTTAAAGGACATTCTAATTATTTATATGCAATCTGAAGAACCATTGAAAACCATATGACTCCATATTATAAAACACTGCATATGAATGAATTCCACTAATGGTCCTCAAACTCAGCTGATGTAAATCAACCAACACTACAATGCTTCGCTTCATTGTTTGCTAATTTCAACTTGAGTTTTATGGAACAATACATCTCTGTATAATTATTATAATATGCATTCAGATAACAAATGCATGGTTTTAATATATAGTCACTTACTTAAATACATTAGTGCTCAGAGTCTGTTTGGGTGGAATACTGCACAGTTCATCCATAGGTATCTGAAATATACACCACTGGCTTATTTACATGCGCTTGCACAGTATATCATAAGCCATGTTACAGGTTTCAAAAATGCACTTAAGCAAATAGATCAAAGATATGGTTAGACAATACTCCATATAAAACTAATAGGAATGAATGAGTCCCTTTAGACACACAGACTTCTGAATTGTCTGCTAACTGTTGCGATACGAAACTGGTGTAATGTGTTAATTTTAAATCAGGTTGTTCATTGACCTTATTAGTAGCTAGCGTCAATGTGAACACACCCTCCACTGACTCACAGCTTAACTGCTCTACCCCTTGTCACTATCGGTTATGTATGTAATTCTCTTCCATTGTCTGACTGTTAGCAAACATGCAAAACATATGTTACATTCCCCTGCTTATCACCCCTTATTACATTCCCCTTATTAATCTATAGCAGCTCCCATGTCTATTATGAATTGCCAAAGAGCTAGTCAGAAAAAAATACAGCACCAAATGAAAGCAGCGAGCAGATTACGTAGTAAAACTTTGCTACTACAGTTCTGTGTAATTCTGATGATATTACATGATGTAATATTATCAAGACCAGTCCAGTTTCATAACAATAAACTTACAAAAAAAAAAAAAAAAAAAGTTAATACTGGGCCAGTTGTGTTCGGCATGCAAAGAAGAAGATTGTGAACTAGGGTAGAGCTATACAGCATAAAAACTTTTTTGACAAAATATTCAGTAACTTATTAATTATGTTTTCCACACTGTTATTAACTATGTGAACACAATGAAGAATCATTTAATCATTTATATGCACCAATATATCAAAACATAAAAACAGCAATATTTATTTACATATTACCTTTTTAAGCATTTATATCAAAAAGGAAACACTGAATCAGAGTTATAAATCAATTCACTAAAATGACAGTTTGAAAATTAACCAAACTAACCAACCCTAAAGTAGTTTAGGCTAAATGATTTTAAATGCAAGATGCTTTTAAAACATCTTAATTACAAGCACTCTAATGATATGAGCTTTAGAAAACTTAATGGCCAGATGAAAAGTGCATTAAAATCATGATATTCTCACCAGCAAAATCATAGTAATATATTGTGAATTTTCAATTTATTGCCATGCCCTGTTGTACAATTTATAACCATGTAAGATAATATTTCTAAAGGGGTGGTTGATTGCGATTTCACTTTTTTAACGTTAGTTAGTGTGTAATGTTGCTGTTTTAGAATAAACGATATCTTCAAAGTTACGACGCTGAAAGTTCAATGCAAACTTCACAAACCCAGAAATTTACATAAATCCCGCCCCGGGAACATGCAATAAAGGGGGGCGAGACCATGTTGCGCTGTTTTAGAGAAGAGGAAGAGTTGTTGCCATGCCGTCAAAACTAGGGGTGCCTGCATGAAACAATATATTCATATATGAATCGTGATTCTGTCTTCTAATGATTCTAATAGATTCACAAGTTTCACAATCAATGTTCTAAAGCAGCTCTTGCGGCTCTTAAAGTGACAGCGGGCTATATTCCTGCTGCCGACTGTGTGCTTAATATTAATCAAACAACAAAAGACACATTCAAAATCACTCACTGCTCTTGACTGAAGGACTTTTGTAGCTTTAATAAGAAACAAAGGAAGTTTAAATCTTGCAGTGAAGACTATGCTGTTTTATTTTACATTAGGTTATTAAATTTCTCTAGTAAGCACAGTTTGTTTCATTTGTATATTTTTTATTCTATTGTATTCTTTATTACAGTTTAATTATTTTCAAAAAATTTGAGGACCCTTTTTTTTTTTTACTAATATTAGTTACTCTGGTATTCTGCTGTGGTATTGAGAATTGTGACATTTCGCTGGTCTCTAAAATGTAGATGTCATAGCAACCTTATTTACAGAAAATATATATTTGAAATATATCACTATCTTTAAATAAACCTTTCATATAAAGTTTTGGTCATATGGCCCACTAATAATCGTTTTAAATAATCGTGATTACAATATTGACCAAAATAACCGTGATTATGATTTTTGTCATAATCGAGCAGCCCTAACTACATGTCAACTAACTCTCATTAAGAATGAATAATGATGAATATTTGCATTTTGGGTGAACTATCCCTTTAAGGAATAGTAAAGAAAACGGCTGTAAACAAAACACGTGTTTGCTAACATTTGATTATTGCAGATCTTCAAGATGGTGTGTGAAATTTTAAAATACACACCCTGTTAAATGTTGCACGTGGTAATCAGGTGGTGCGTGAGGATGTGAGCTCAGCTGTGAGCAGCAGCAGCAGCAGCTAGGGCTCACGTCAGGTGGCTTTCCGCAGCGTCCAAGAGCTTCAGCAGCAGAACCAGAACCACCAGAACCTGATCAGAGATCTGGAAGAGCAGAGAGAGAGGGACCAGAACCAGGCCAAGACTGCCAGGTACTGACCATCTACCTTACATTAGTGCTCATCTTAGAGAAGGTCTTCCAGCACATACATCAGTAAAGCACAAAATCAGTAAAAAAAAACATACTCTCTCAGGCAAACAGAGTTGGAGCAGAGTCTAGAGAAGGTTCAGAAGGAGCTGGAGCAGATCAAGGAACAGCTAAACCACCAGAAGCAGCTGGCTGACTCTGCCACCCGGCAACGAGACATGTACCGTATCCTGTTGCAGACAGCTGGAGTCGAGCTTCCACCACAGGGTGAAAATTTACCCTTTAGGGTGTACTCACACTAGGCACGGTTGCCTTGAATCGAGCCCGAGCGTGATTATCCCCCCTCCCCACTCCCCCGCTGGCCTGCACTCACATTGCACCTTACGTTCGGGGCTGGAGCACGCCTATGCTGCCTTCACGTGCTTTCGGAATTATCGTAAACACGAGTTTTCTAATCAGAAATTGGACATGAATGGCCTCTCAAGTTGTATTTACTACTCTGAGATTATTTTGATACTCGAGTTTCCGAGTTAGGCGGGCCATAAACTTTAAACATATTGGAGGGGACAACGATTGCTGCTGTCAATGCTATTCTTTATTATTCTTTTTATATATAAAACAACAACAACTAGGCTACATCACTTTGCCTTGTCATTAAAGTTTTATATATAGGCATTTGAAGCACATTGCATGTATTATAAACAATGAAATAAGCATTTGACCAAAATTCCAGAATCGTATCAAGCTGACAATCTGGCCCGGTGAACTCTAGGTTATCAAGTAATGGAATGTTACATTTGATTCTTTCTGACAGCAAATCACTTGAATGCACCAAGCTCGTAATCACGACTTCAGTGGGAAATAGAAGTTTCCGATAACACGTGAAGGCAGCAGAGAAGGGCACTCGCTCAGCACAGTGGAGTGCATCGTTTTAACTTTGTGTTTGTGGTTTATTATTTTAAGTCTTTGGGACGCGGTGACACACGACTATTTCACAAAACCACTGTTTTTACAGTATTTTTATCAAATAAATCCATCCATCCATCCATGCATGGTTACACTTTATTTCGAGCATTTGTAGAATGTTAGGCTAGGGTTAGTAGAATAAGTTGCCGTACTTGCAAAGTTACTTATAGTCAGTAGAACATCTGTTGAGAGACCATCAAAATAAAGTGTTAGTAGATATTAAGCAGACAGTCTACTAATACTTTAATGACTGCTAGTTGACATGCAGTTGCAAAGTTATTTATAGGTAGTTGAATGTCTAAAGTGGACTATCAAAATAAACCAAAAAATAAGTATAACCAAAAAAACACACACACACACACACACACAAAAAACCATACCAAACAAAACCAGACAAAACAAAACACATAAATAAAACAAAACAAAAAACAAGCAATTCTATTTTTTTATCATTATTTTATATAAATAACGTTAATTAATACAACTGACTTTTTAAATAAAAAGAAAATCAAGCCAATAAAGTATACTGTAAAACTGAGATTCAATTGATTTTGCCCAGTAGTTCTTTCTTGGTACAACGAAAACCACAAACCAGAACCACAAAATGATCTGAAGATTTCAATAAAACCCTGCTATCATAATGTTGGAGTAGGATCTGAACTGCACAAATATGAAGGCGCACTCAGAATCTCTGCTGTGGTGGAGCACTCAGGCTTTGATCTGAGAATAGAGGACAGGAGACTGCTGATCCATTTCCTCTTTCCGTGTGACCCATTTTCCTGCGACTCATGCTACAGTGAGATTGCCTCACAACCCCTGGACCCTACAAACATTCCTTCCTGCGGACACAAGTGATTGAATCGAATTATTTCCTAATCCTTTCTTAGCTCCATGTTTATGATTCAAATTTATACACCCACACCGATGGACGAGCCACGAACACTGGCTTAGGTTGCGTATTCCGACTCGGAATGCACGAATCAGGGCTTCGAGCTTGTGCGATCCAGCAGTAATTAAATCCAGCGCCTTGACAAGCAAGAGGCCACGGCGAGACAGACATAATTGCAGCCTTTGAGATATTCATGTGCAAACTGCTTTGTATACTGTGACAGCTTAGCAGGTTCAGCCAACACAAACTTGAGTCTAATTAATTTGAATCAGTAATTTGCATAACTAAATCAATTCTCATAATCACGGGGCGTTTCACCCTCAGCAATAAACATCTGTGTCCTTTGTGGTTTATTACATTCACCATGAAAAACATAGCTGAGCTTTATGTACGCTTGTGTATGTTGAGGCATCCTTTGCAAACGCTTTCTCTAATAAATATTTCACATTTGCACTTTGATTCAAAAAAATTTGACTCCATATTTTTCCTGGGTTTGCCAACACGAGAGGTTTGCTAAGGAAATGAAGCAGTCATGCCTGTAAGCGGCATGTTCTGCAGAGTTGCAGAATTACAATGGATGTAAATTCTTGTCTAGGAGGGACTTGGCATGGTGTGCGCGGTTCATGAAATATAAACCGCTAGCAACAAGGGTACAGAAACGATTTAGTACACGAGTGCAAACATTTGCAACAAACAGTGAAAAGAGATAAAACATTCAGGTACAAAGCCAACATGGAAGTCACATGTGTGACAAATGAAAGCTAGGGGGGCCGAATATGTAATAGGACCCCCCCCCCAACAGTGTGTTCCCACAGATCACTACAGATGTCATCCCATGGCTCCATGTTTCTCGTTCCACCGTGTTCCCAGTGTAATTTTACTGATTCAGTGCCACTAGAGGAGCGTTCTCTCCCTGTGGCAGCAGAACTCCCCATCTGGTCATACATGCATCATGTTAAATGGTTTCAATCTATTTCTCCCACTGGCCAGATTACAGGAAAAAGTACATCACTGATTCTTGAACTCAAATGAACAGAACATTATATCTAACTGACACTGCCATCACCTCTCATTACATAGCTCCACTGAGCAATCAGATATTTTAAACAGTGACCGCTATGATTTTCTTCTGTGGAACAGATATTTTTGAACAACACTAAGGTTCAAACAACATTAGGCCTCATTGATTTTTATTATATGCACCTAAAAAAATACAACTACATACAACCAGGTAAAAAAGTTATTCATATTCATAATTTCTATAAACTATTCCAATTAATATTTGAATTCAGGGATTGCCAAACTTTTTGAAATCCAAACCACTTTGACAAAATATTTTCTTAAAGTACCCCTTTAGATTTTAAGTTAATATTCCAATAATTTGACAGCACATTCAAATATAATAACACTACTACTACTACTACTACTACTACTATTAATAATAATAATAAAACCCTATAGAAACCCTGGCCTGTTTTAACTCGGTTTAAATCCATTTTCCATGCCCATGTATTTGCTTAAGTATGTAGCCATATGAAGAGCTGAATAATGTACAGTCATCCAATGCTAATTGCAAAACAAACCCCAACAGGGAGATCAAAACACCCCTTGCTTTGCATTAAGGTCTTGATCACTCCTGTATAATCAGATGATAATGACCGGCTGACTGTTCATTACCATTACTATCAGTAACAGATTTACAGTTCCCCTCAAGAAAAAGTCATTTATAAAACGAAAAAAAGAAATATGGTGTTCATTTACATTAATTTATCATGGTCAGTCTCTTTTGTGTGCTGTATGTGAATGATCTGTACGAGAGTTGTGTTGTCCCTCAGTTCAAACATCGGCCTGTTTAAGCTGACTGATAGCCAAACTGATGCCATCAGTTTATACAGAGAATGTATCTCACACTGTCAACTACCCAAGCTAATGAAATCGCCATGACAAAGCTGACTCAGTGAGTAATCTAATATGATATTTATGTAACTGAATAAAATCTGTGTGCAGATCGTATCTGTCATTGTTCGTCTCTGGGCGGGATTCTGTCCCGTTTTACCAACGCTGACAAAGGAAGGTGACACAGTGAGACAATGTACTACACTATGTTCTACAGTACATCTATGCTATGCTAAATGGCATGTGGCCTGATTCGTTTCGGTAATTAGTCCTATCACATATCTGCTGCACCCCAAAGCTAATGACATTGGGAGAAAATATTTTCATGTGGCATCTTTTCATATTCATGTCTCAAATTCTCCACTTTGCTGATTGGAGACTTCAATAAGGGACACGATACTGTCATCTTCCTCCCTTGTCAGAGCGATTAAATTCATTAAAAGCTCTTCAAGTAATTCGGCTCATCTACAGCAGAGCAAATATTCAATTAATACAGACAATTTAATAACTGTGATTCCCTCAATCCAAAGCACATAACCTTGATGCATGTCTGCGCTTGATTAATAGGTTTTCTATTCTGAGGTCATTTTAATTTCCTTTAACTATTCATTAGTCCATTTATCATGCTGTGGAGAGCCTGGCAATGTAAACTCCACTCTGACAGAAACTCAAACACATATGGTGTGACTTCAAACACACTCAAACTCTTCATCAAGGACTACAATCTAGCACGATTGAAACCAAAATATCCCTGTGGACAAAAAAAAAAAAAAAAAAAAATTTATCTTACCATGTTCCAAGTGGTCCATATGACTATATTCCAAGGATTCTTAAGCCATTCTCCTTTTGTGTTCAATGGAATAAAGAAAACGATTTTGCTTTGCAACAACATAAAGGTGGATAAATAATGAAAAGATTTATCTACCATGTTCCAGTAAATCAGAGAACAGGGGTTTCTTGGCTTTCTTTGATCTCTGAAAAGATCAAAACCTGTCAACCCATGCAGTTCAAGTGAGCACAAGACATTTTCCATGCTGATATATTTATCAAGCAAAAATCTAGTAAATAGCTTGAAATGCGCCACTAAAAACAGCAATTCATCTTTGACCTTTTTTTAGTTTAGGACAAACCCCTTTCATGAAATCATGTCCAAGTGAATTGCTATTCTTCTAAATTACAAATAATGAATCCAACTAATTATTTCATGAGACTTGGCATGTCAAGAGTGCTTTGGCCAAATTACCATGCAGTTTTTTTATTTTTTATTATCCTTGTTTCTCTGTCTGATTCGCTCTCTAGTCATTGACTGATCTGTATGAGTATGAATCTCTGCCTCTAGTGCCGCCACATGCACGACCTCAGTTACCCACTGCTGATGCGTTTGAAGAGAGGATTTATTAATATGCAAAACATGCCATTCATTGACAAACAAATGATGGCACCTTTAAGTGGTTAGTTGACGCATAACGTGCACATGGATTTTTTTTACAAACAGAATTTATATAAAAACATACATGTATAATTCAAAGTGTTACTTGCCACTTCTTTGTAAATGCTTGTGAAATTTACTAGCAATTTCTGAGTGAAAACTGCTTCTCCTTTCTGAGTTTTTTTCACGATGTATCAATAACTAGTTCATTTTAAATCTTGCAGTGTGACAAACCATCTCGAATGATATGAGGTCAAAGCTGCATCCATAATAATAATAAAAATGCTGTTTAAAGTGGAGTTTTGCATGACACACTGCAGGGTATCAGCTACTGTAAAAAGCAGTAGTGGAAAATAGTACAATTCAAACTAAGCACTATAATTTACTTTCCTAACCGTTCTGAATCTAGCAAAACCACTGACCTACATGCATTTTTTCACTAAAGTAGCATTTTCAGAGTTGATCAGCACTTTGACACTAGAAACAATGTTTACTTTTCCCAGCTCACCGCACTGACATTGCAGCCATGCAGACATCACATAACACACAGTTTACCTTTCGTCCGCCAGTGTTGAGCCTCAGTGGTGTCAAGAAGGGATCAAATATCATATGGCTCGTCTCAATGATGACTGGAGACTGTCTCTTCCCCACAGAACACAGATTCCATGCAGAATTTACAAGCCCCCAGAACGATGGCACTGCAACAGGAGAAAGTACACAATGATGATTTGCAATACATTCATCAAATGCTCATACTTATTGTAAGAAAAACAGAACATTTGTTCATAATAAGTAGACTTAGAGTGAATTTATAATAAATAAATAAATGCATGAATGAATGAATGAATGAATGAGTAAGAGCCACAAGTTCCTTACTTGTGGATGTAATAATTATAAAGTTAATATTTAAATATTTCCAAAAACGTTTAAATTGAAGCTTCTTTTTTTTCTGAAATGTAAAACTGGAGCAGTACAGTTTTGTGTAAAATGTGTGTTTCCTGTTAATTTTATTAATAAACATTCTAAAAAGTACTTACTGGAATATTGGATGTTAATTTCAACTCACGCTCACATACCACAGATAATAATAACAATAATAATGATGATGATGATGATGATGATAAAAAGACAATTACGAGCAAAAGTCAAAAGTAATAATTATGGTGGTTTGGATGTAATTAAAAAAAAAGTAACAAAAAGGTACATGCAAATGTGTAATGTAATGCAAATAATGTAAACATTATTTGATGAAAGTATCCAGTTTTTGATACATACGAGTAGAATATAGAAAAGTAATTTTTTTAAATGGTGTGATTTCAAACAATTAAAATGTAGGTATCCCCATGTCTTCTGCTTTAAATACACAAAAACATTTCTTACAGCTAAAAGAAATAGCACCATATAAAAGTGAAAACGATTAAGGGATATTAATAGGTAGTAAAGAAATTATATTACTTTGAGGTATTTCAGACAGAGTGTGCTAATATAATTAGCAGCAATCACTGTTTCAACTGCAACACTCTGACTTCTATTAATTTCAATTTTATGATCTAGTCTTTCTTATTATAAGTCTATTAATGGCTACGGCTCACAGCTACGGTTTCAAATGTCTCTTATACCAAAAAAATGGCAGTTGGATTTGTAGCAGTCCATTATGAAGGAAAATGTTAAAAATGTTACAGCTGCCCCACGTCTCCCTTTCTCATAACTCTTTGATACTCATAAGAAAGTCGGTGCAACAATACCCCTCTATTCTTTTAAATAACTTTATTCAACATCCGAGTTCCAGCAGCCCATGACATTTTCAAGCAATTTAGACAATTTATACAAAGTGTTCGCCTTGGCATTTTCACAGAGTTGTGCTACATGCACCCCCAGCTGACAACCATTACATGAGATGATTGGCAGCCTGCAAAACAGAATTCTTTATTAATAATTTATGAGCAGTCAGCGGTGTGGTTGAGGACCTCCAAGCTTGCATCTTCTATCAAGTAAATTCAGAAAATTCAGAAAAGCGACGACACATACGCAATTCATAATGTCTATCCCACCACAATGACATCAGCACTTCTGCCCTCATTTCAGGCCTCCAAATAAGTAAAGACTATTCATAAATCATTGTTCCCATTGTCCTGATGCTGAGAGAAGCAGGTGGTCTCCACACCATATTTTTCATGTTGTGAGTCGCCATCATTTGAGCCTGCATTTTCCCCGAACAAGCACCACATGCTGTTTGCTGTCATGTGAGCATTCAACAATTCTCCTTGAGAAAAGAACTTGACAAAGTAGCAGCGTGTACACACACTTCCGTACACGAAAAACAAACACAAACCCAGACACACGCACACAAGATGTGTACTCTCTTTGACCCCCTAATGCTATGATAAGAAGGCCTGAATATTGTTTGGGAACAATGCTTGATAAACAAAAGTGTGGCTCAACTGAGGTCACAACTGAGTAGCTTTGTGATTAATAAAAGTACAGCTGGTTGGTGTGGTCATCGCTTCAGCGGACTTAATTTAAAAATAACAGCCGGCTGCTATTCCATTCTCATTTCCTGGTATAAAAACTATTTCTGCATTGGATGGTGCTGTGTAGAGAATGAAAATGGATTCGAAAAAAAACGTTGAGTCATCTCTTATTTTGGAAAGCATTGAATTAGGTTGTAATGTCCTCCAAGATGCAGGCAGAAAAATGGGAAATAATTCAGATCCTTCTACATCAGTCACTGAGATGACAGGAAATCTATAACCAGAATGAGGCTGCAGTGTATGGAATCGATCTGCTAAACACAGGTGACATGTCATAAATGGTACATACTTATAACCTATTGGTAGCTCTAAAAGAACAACCACAGTCAACAGCTTTTCACCTTTGGAAATAAAACAATCAATGTATACAAAATCAAGCTGAATCTTTACTTTAGATATGCTGCATGTTAAAGACAGTTTTAAAATATATTAATCGGAATTACATTGAGTTTCCTTTTAAACTCTTATATCGGTTAACATATCACTGGAAGGGAATAAGATTTTCAGGGATTAATAACGTATTTTAGTCTGTTCCTCACACAAATCTATCATATATCTTCAGAAGACTCATAATATAGTGTACTAATTTGTATGGATGGCTTTTATAACACTTTCTGGTGTTTTTGCAGCCTTTTTGAAGCCTTTAAAAAAAATAAAAAATAAATCACATTTTTGTTCCACAGAAAATGTTCCAAATACTGCATGGCTTTGGAATGACATGAAAGTGAGTAAACATTGTTGAATGCATGGTTTAATTGCTTATCTCTCAATATGACTGGACACATCAGAGCTGGTCTTTAAAAAGACAGAAGAGGTTGTTCTGTTTAATGATCTGCATAAACTCACTTAAAATTCAAACATCCGCTTTAGAGCAAGGTTGCAAGCTTTTTATCTTTTAAGGCCTCAGGACACTGGCAGGGAAAATAACAATTAAAATGCCTCAAACATGTGTATATAATAAGCATAAATATATCTATCTCAGTTCTATATCATCTCACACATCTCATTGAGGTATCTTTTTAAACAGCATGCTGGAAACGTGTTGGCCACTTTTTCTTCACTGAGGAAACAAACAAACCAGTAATAAAATTGTATATGTAGGAGAAAGGTAAAAAAATTTCAGTCATTACATTAATCATCCTCATAAAACATATTTTTCTGTTTGTACATTTGCACATACAATCTACCACCGGAAAGGTTTTGTTAATTATATCAAATCAAGGTCATTCACAATGTTACTCACTGACAGAGAACTCCATCTATTCTTATGATCACAAGGGTTGGATCTTGTTCTTTGACATTAAAAAAGTGAAGAAGAAAAGAATAGCACTTGCAGAATAATTATTGCCTTCCCCTTTGTAACAGCTATAGCCGGTGTTCTGGCCACCCTCAAGGTTTACTACAGTTCAGGGTCGAGCGAAGGCACGCTCTAAGAAGACACTTGCACCAATTAAGATGCCTATTAATTACTTTCATTCCAGATCTTGCCACAAAATCATAGAGCCTCTGCCCTAAGACTGCAGGAGAGTAGCTATGCATTTACCATTCAAATGAAAGAAGCAAAATTATTTCTTGAAAGAGGGGGAAAGGAACATGTGTGGAAAAGCAGTGAGTTTTTAAAACACACGGTGTATCCAGATATATCCCTGGGTATCTTGGAAAAACATCAAAAACTACCGTCTGTTTTGATGTGCTGAAGCATATAATGATACTGCAGGAAAACAAACAGATTGGCAATAAATACATAAAAGGAAGTATGGGAAAATATCTTAACAACACTGATGCTAAATACTTGGAAGTTGCATTCAAATGTGTAACCTCTTCAACCAATCCTAAATCTTGGAGGTGGCAGTGAAACTTCACAACAGGACTACATTGTGGGGGAGGGGTAATTTCTTTCCTCAGCATATGGCGAAACTGAAAGAAATGAAAACCCTTGGCTATCAGCTTTATATCGCTAAGCAGTAAACAAGAAACCAGAGGAAAGCCTGGAAAAGGTAACATTAATAATACGAAGAAATGTTTCTTAAGAACCAAATCAGCATGTTAGAATGATTTCAGAAGGAGCATGTAACAGTGAAGAATGGAGTAAAGACTGCTGAATTGCTGATCTGGCATCACAAGAATAAATAATATTTAAAATGTATTAATATAGAGATACGTTGTTTTTTAATTTTGAAAGCATTTTTTTTTTTCAATTAACTGACACCAAAGTATTTTAAAAATGTATTTATTTTATAAAAATCGTGAATTATTCATTCATATTAAGTTTTGCAGGAAAGTTTTTTTTTAAATTATTAATAAGCAGTGATGTAGCTGTGGTAATATTTTTTTCTCAAAAATTGTTACTATGCTAAACTAAAAAAAATTCTAAATTATGATATTAGTTGTTTGAACCTGGCATTTTGTACTTTAAAAAAATTTATTTTACTTCAGAAATTAAAAAAACATGCTCACCACAGAAGAGGTGTATTCAAATCATTGAATCAATGTATCAATCAAGTCATCTATGAATTGCATTATTAAAAAAATAATAAGGTCATCGACCCATTACAATAAGGTGTAAAGTAAACGACCCATATTGCATTTTAAAGTAATTTTGCAACTAGTAAGCCTACCGCAACTTTGCAACAAATTTTTCCACACAAATTGGAAAGGACAGCTGTTTTGCGCTTGGAAAGTCAGAATGTCTTCTGAGTAATTCAGCTCTCTGTCCATTAATTGGTGCAGTTCATCAAAGTAGTGCTTTATCAGGTGTAGCATTAGAACAAACAGGAGTATCAACCCTCGTGTAATGATTAGTGTCTGAGACCTCGAATCATTCCCAAGCATTGTCTCTAGGTAAACAGTTCTAGAGGTAAAGGGGCATCAGGCTGGACAAGTGTGCAGTAGGCCTGTTTAAATGGCACAGGACAGATGAACCTCTTTGGACGTGTCCTCTAACGCCAGCATAATCTCAGCACCCTGGGCGGATGGGCCTCATTAGGCCAGACCATCCCAAGAACAATAAACATGTCAATCAAGTTAACTCCTCCTGTCATTTGTTAATGGGCAGGGATATCTGACCTGGCGGCAAAGAGGGCTTCTCAGAGCAGAATACAAATGAGAATAAAACTGGCATGGTGCAGTCAGCACGGAGGAACCGTGGTCACCACAAACTCTGTGGTTTCTCCACAGGCTGCACACATATGCTGGCTCCTCTGCCACGGAAACATCAACAGCAAAACACTCAACAGGACCTTCTCCTCTCGCTTGCTAATTGTCGCCCGCCTGTTTAGGAGGCTTCGCATCTCTGAGGAGTCCTTCAGTGTTGGCCTCCACAGGATACGCCGAAGAGCAGCTTTATCCTTGAACACTTCTGAGCTGACAATTACCCCACAGAACAAAATGAAATGCTACAGGAAGGATTTCAAATGAAGCACTGTTGATATTTTTATACAGACTACTGGATGCAGAGTGGCATATTTAACACTTTGTCCACCATTTACAAGTTTTTTTAACGCTTCCCCACCATTGATGAGTTTTCACTGTTATACAGTAGGGGGCGCTGTTACAAATCGTCTGAAATAATACAGCATTTCCAGATCCAAAAACATGAGAAGATGATGATCTGCTTAAACCAGAAGGAGTGGACAGAAACTGGGCCTGTCCTGATACCCACACTTGCGGTCTTGGCCACATCGGAGCATGTGCAAGTGACAGGAAGTGCATGCACAAGACTGTCCCAGGTCTGAAAAATGTCAAAGCTCACTGCCCTTAACGCACACTAAATACACACTATCTCTAATACCACTTTGGAGCGTATCCCATCATTTAGGTTCAGGTAATCAAGACTGCGATTACCAGTGTTGGGCAAGTTACTCTGAAAATGTAATCAAATTACTGCTTACTGATTACTCCTTTTAAAAGTAATCACGTTACTGTTCTGATTACTTTATTTCAAAAGTAATTAGTAATTAGTTACATTACCAGTTACGTAACTTTTTTCTCCATTACATTTAGGGCTGCACGATAAATATCGCACGATATTTAATGCGCATCTCGTCAGTAAAGCCGGTTCTGTAATCAGCGGTAAATCTCTACACGTGCGTGCTTTCACGTGGAGAATCATTTATATTTTATATTAGTTCATGTTGCTTTTGTGAAAAGCAATTTAGATGAATAACAATTTATTTGTTTTAGATATTTTATGTTTAGATATTTCTATTTTGCGGGAGTCCCGTGAATCATTTTATTCTCCCGCATCCCGCACACACACGAGTGTCTACCCGCCCGCACGAGCACTTGCCCATCTTGTCCCGCGCCGCACTCTGTTGCATCGGGTCTCACGGGAGCAGGTCTCTAATCCACTGGCACTTGACTCAACAGTGCGTGCGATTACATGCCCTAAAATCAAGAGGAAAACTTTGCAGTGCAAATTCATTTAATTAGATACTACATATAATCTGTGTAAAACGTAAAGTGTTGCACATTTTATTGGTGCAGAAATGAGTAAGTGTATTTTGTAGAACATTTGCAACTGCTTTTTATCACTTAATTAGAAGCACAACAATTAAAGTGTATCTAAATGTAGATGTTCATTTTGAAGTGCAAACTATTTAAATGTACAAAATGTGTAAATAAAGCTCCTTAAAAACTGCTTACATTTTTACAACATTATGTTGTAAGTGTGTCCCATTGCATAATCACAAGTTCTACACAAGGTGTATTCCATTTGTACTCAGAAGTTGGAAATTCTGAGTTCCCAGTATAGGAATTTTTAACTGAAATGCCCCCTCAAGTCAGAATTCCGACTTGGAAAATCATAACAAACCCGATTTCAGAATCCAATATGGCTGCTCAGTTCATTAACAGAAGTGAACAGCAGTAATACAGTTTATTAGCATTTCTGTTTGTCTGTCTAAATAAACTGGTGCACACAGTACTATCCAACCCCTACTGTGGACATGATACTTTGGCGCTTTCTGTGCAAAACACAGCTTTTTAATGTGTTTTTGTCTATTATTGCTAACAATGGACAAATCCATCTTTTTTTTCCCAACTTATGTACTTTTTTGGTCAGCTCGGGTGTGACGTCATGCAGCTCTGACATTGACTTAGTATAAATAGCACTGACTCATGTAAAAAGCATGCAAAATGTGTCTGGCATGACGTATGGAACATCTCTGCAGGTTAGAAACTCAGACTTATTGATTCCTTTATATCTGAGCATGGGGATAATATCTGAATAAATGTGTGGAGGACAAAATTACTAGGAGACTGTTTGGTGTGTAAACACTCATTTGAACAGGCAGTCCTGAGGCTAGCCTTCTCCTCAACTGAACCACTACACACAATTTCTCTTTTTTCTCAGTCCCTGTCCTGTTTTCTCTATCACTTAAGCTCTCTTTAGCTGTCCGTTAACCATGTAAGGCATGTCAGAGTGTGGATTTAGCCTAAACCTCTCATTGAATCTGAAAATAATCCCCAAGTCATCCTGCTGTTATCTTGGCCATGCTTGTCAGCAGAGAGGATTCCTGTGCCACTGAGATCTAAATTGTGCTCATTACATGTGTTTATCCAAAAAAACAAACAAAAAACAGAGGCATAACGATTTGTAGCTAAAAACACAAAAACCCATGTATTTGTATTTGAGTTTATATTCAGTAGGCAATAATGTGGGATGGGGCTTGATTTTGTTCATCAGTATTTGATTGGATCACACAAGCCATGATATTATTGGTTAATGATTTTGATTTAATTTTGATTTACTTTTTTTTTTCAAAGAAGTCTCTTATGCTTACCAAGGCTGCAATATTATTTTCTAATTTTAATATATTTTTAAAAAAAAAAGAAAAGAAAGAAGGGCGGCTACATAACCAGCACTAGACATAGGTGTCATAAAAGCAAAAGAAATATCATTTGATACCTCTGATATCTTTGATACCTACCCATCATTCTTGATTCTCTGTATTCTTCATTGATACGATCCATTTTTAAAGGGGAAAAAAAACTCCACCTTCAACATCTAACCCATCAACTATAATGGAACAATTTGACTATGACAAAGAGAGGAAAGGTGCAGCCTGACACTGCTGGAAACACTGTGTTATTGAGCACTCTGGCCGAGCACCGGGGGGAAAATATTAATCAGGTCTTAACGACAAGGACAATTCTGGGCTTCATGCTGCAGCGCTGGGAGACTGACAGATGTGCAGATTTGAGTTCTAAGAGCAATTCCAATAGCAGCTGCAGTAAATGCATTTGGAGCCAATGTCTGATACCTGCACATCACCAGACCTTGTCAGCTGCATAAATGGAATGAAGTTGGACTTTATCTGTGAAAATTAAATGAAAATATGACAAAAAAAATCGTCAGATATGTGGCCACATATGGTTGTCATTTCTGTTAAGTGCTTAACCTTGCTCTGCACATAGTTTGTCCAGTTTATGATGGGGGTATTTACATACATGTCTTTTACTTCATACATGTTGTTAGCAAACCGGCTGCATGCACATTGCATTTACACTTGACCACATAAATGTCTTTGCAAAACTGATATAAATCTGATTTAGTATTCTTGTTAACAAATACATTTATTTTGAAGCTTATTGTAAAGTGTTATTATAATCATGTATCATTTAATATTGCAATAGTTATAGTGTTGACCCAATTCAACATTTCATGGCCATGTATAATAAATGCTGTAAAAAAAAATGTTCATTGTTAGTTCATGATACAGAATATATCAACTGATGTTGAACCATAATGTAACATTTAATTGTTATTAAATACTAATTAATTTTCCAATATTGTTATATCTAATTCCAATATTTCAATTAATAATTTCAATGTTATATCTAATATTCCAATATCTAATCCAATTATTTCATTGCCGTGTATTTGTTTATAATAAATGCTGTAAAAAAAATAATAATATACTTTATTCAAATGTTTGTTCACGATACCTATTGCAATAAATAATTGAATAGAATAAACCTTAAAATTTAAAGTGTTACCATAATATAAATTAAATACTGTAATATTGTTGCAGTCTCATAAATTCAATACTGCAATGTTGCCATCTCAATGGCGATATTTCATTTCCATGCTTTTATAATTATTTTGCTAGTCGTCATTTAATTACCGAGATTAACGGTCAGTTAATCATTATTGCAAAACAAACCCTCTCAGGTAAGTAGAAAAGGCTGAAATGTGATCAAGAACCAGATTCAACAAAAGACCTTAGCGGAATTTCTCATTTGTGCTAACAGCTCAACTTTATCTCATTATTGACCATTGTCTATCAAAATTAAAATTGGTGCACTTTGATTGCTTGATGGTGCCAAGTATATAGGTCCACGTGCCAGACAGCAGCTATAACTGTGAAACACATGCAGCTGAGCTGTCGATGTGTTTCTTATGTATCACTTGAATTATTCATCCATTGCCATTCGGACTGACTCGCTATGATGAGAAGTGGGTGAGGCATGGCTCAAGGTTGCCTGCTAGTTTCCTTTGTGTGCATGTCCAAGGTATCACTTTTAGAGCCTCTCTGTTTTTGTGCATTGTATTGGATGGTAGAGGGTTGCCTGAGGCTGCTTTCAGCAGGATCTATGTGCTAGGAATATGCAGCGGGGCGTAAGTACAGTGCTTATATTCACGGAGGCTCTAATGCATCGACATGCATGCTGAACTTGATTAATATTTGAGTACGTTTGAACCAGCAGGAGAATGAGGAGGCCATTTAATGAAAAGCAGTCTCTTGATGTACCTCCAACCCTGAAAGTTGTCTGTGGCGGTTGTAAGAAGAGAGTAGTGTCTTTCAAAGGTGAATCGCGCTGATAAATGACTCACTTCGAAATGGATTATGGTCATATGTGGAGCCTTTTATGGTTTAGTTTATCTATCTGGCCCGACTGCTCTGAGAAAACAAGCGGCAGAGGCATAAAAACTCTGCGCAATCTACCATCTGACGCATGCGAATCAAAGAGCCTTCGAACTCCGCAATCACTGCGTAAGAACGGAACATCTCTTTAAGCCTCCCCTCTAATCATGCAGATCTAAATAAAACTTAAACGAATGACCTTATGAACACTGAAAAGAAGGACTTCAATCAGCCGCACGACCTCTGCCATATATGTCACGATTCAAGTCCATGTGACACCGTGTGGTTTAAGAACACTGCATATTTTGTAAGGAAAACAGCTGTGTGCGAGAGAAAACGCTGGTTTAATGCCTTGATTAGAATACTTATTATGTGCCTCAGCCATGAATCCTTTAAGCTCAGAAGCAATAAACAAGCATGTGGTTTCTGAAAGGATTTCAGAGGCGGCTCAACTGCATCCCAAGCCCTTTGTACTTATCACAGACACTGTTTTACAGTGGCATAACAACTAATAAGAAGGAGAGCAAAAGCAAGAGAAAGGCAGCGCAATGAAGAAATCAATTCCCTTGGGTCGCACTGACCATCTTCCCCCTGTTTCGCCCCGTTCCAAGTGTCCGAATGACCTGCTGTTCAAAGATGAAATGAAGATGCATGGCCATATGAATGAGACGATGCATAAATGGGTAAGTGGGCAAATGAAATGCCTTGATGAGTCATCTGTAATACATCATTTGCTCTTAAATCCTGAAATTCCATTAGCTGCAGCTACTTAATCAAATAATTCAATAGACTCCACTGCTTTGTTTTCTTTTGCTCTCATTAATTGCAGTGAAAAAGAATGACACCGTGCCAAATGAGCAGGGCGTGACAGAGGACACAACAATGCTTCTCACATCCAGCGGGTTTTAAAAGATGAAAGGGCGATAATAATGTTTACCTTCGTGGCTGAATAAAAGCATTCCGGCAATAGCGGAGGTTGTGCCTGGCTGCCAGGACTAATCACACGCAGACATCTTTCACATCTCTAATTTAATCTGATGGTGGGTTATGGGTTATGACGGATGGAGGTGTATTAGCAACCATTATACATTTAAGAAATGTTTATGTATTGTATTTTCCTATTTTTGGAGAAATACATTAGGCCGTATAAAAAGACTGGTGTAAGACTAAGCAGAAGCTTCCACCAACTGGTTGCACTGGCAGTGAGCTCAGTGAGTAGCAGTAATCCTAATATAGCTAGCACCTACACAGTAAAATTGACAGTGTTAATTAAGCAGTGTTACACTCCATTTACTCGTACTGTGTATATCTACCTTCGGCAAATCAGTTAGGGTGGGCATTACATCACCATATCATGATTATTTTGATATTCATCAAAAATCTACAGATTATCATCATAAGCTACTATAAAGACGCTTCTGTTAATTAATTTGACATAATTTGCTTGGTTTGTAGTATTCAATTAAAAGAACTATCTGATACAAGCAAAGCTATGTGTCATTGTTTCAGAGGTTTCTTCAGTCTGCAACAGATGTAAGGCATCAGTAGGCTCTCTAACTCCCTTAATTTGGGCGTGTACTAAATTATAGTCTTACTTGAAGAGTTTATTTGACTTTCAAAACATAAAATGTAAAAAAAAAACAAAAAAAAAACATTCTAATCTGCACATAGCTATACTTGACAAACCCAGCAATTTGTGGATGACTGACATGCACGAGAGAGAAGTTATGTCACTATGTATTGTATGATAATTGCTGAGAAGCTGATTCTGTGAGGAAAATAGTTTGTGGTTTGATTTTGTTTTGGGGGTGTACTAGAACATGCTCTCATGCTTGGTGGTTCGAAAAACGCATTATTTTTCACATAATTTACATTATGAAAATACCTTTCTCCCCAGGCTGGCACAAACGGCTCGATTAGTTCCGGCTTTGATGAAGGTCCACCTTCCGAAAAACAAAATGTGTTGTGATTGGTTAGCTGTCCCAGTGCGTTGTGATTGGCAAACCGCTTAGACGGTGTTTCAGTACTGCCACGCCCCTTGGTCCGTCTTTCAACAAAAGCTTTTTGGGTGAATCCGGCAGGCACTGTACTCCCTCATGTTGTGGAAGTTGTCCTCAGTAAAATGCGCAGTCCACAATAGCAAATTGGGGTTATAATGCTCAGGGACAGAGTTAAAAAATAAATTGCAACCACTGTTTCCTGACATCATCCGCTTTCAGAAGCCCAAACAAAGACGTTTGGGCACGGAGGTGAAAAAAAACAGCGTTTCAGGCGGTCGCACACCGGACGAGAAGCGCAGCGTCAAGAGCTTGTAACACTCCAAAAGAGAAAGGAAAAATTTAAATCGCATCATATGACCCCTTTAATAAAAGCTAGGAATTCAAGCCTCTAGCATAATAATATGGCCTTGCAGCAAAGCTACACCACAATGCATTTCAACTGATGTCTGACATCATCAGACGTATTTTATTCATATAAAACATGTTTTACAGGTGCACACTTCTGCAATTCACCTTCACAATCTGTGAGGAGAAAGGTTGAGGTGAACCCAAACAATATTACTATTGCCTGAAAATTAAAGGTATACGTGAAATTAAATTCTATATATCCTTTTTTTTCCCAAAAAGTGGAAGCAAGATATCATTTTCATTTCCTGTTTATGCTTTTCTTGAAGTATATTTTCTGTCTGCTTTCATAATCACATTGAAGGGATCTGTATAAAACACTGCTGGAGAAAATAGGATGCTATATAAGTAGCAAGTAGATGATCTTGTTCTCTTCTTGTTCTTGGATGTGCTGAACTCATGAATCCTCAATATATTATAGAAGATATGATATGCACTACTGCTCAAAAGACTGAGGTTGGTAAGATTTTTTAAAAATGTTTTTGAAATAAGTCTCTTATGCTCACCAAGGCTGTATTTAGTTTTACTGTATTTCAAAAATTAATAATGTGAAATAATTCTACAATCTAAAATAACAGGTTTCTATTTCAATATTTAAAAAATTTAAATTTAGCAAAGCTGCAGTCATTTCTCCAGTCCTCAGTGCCACGCAATCCTTCAGAAATCTGAAGAAACATTTTTTCTAAAAATGTTTTATTGAAAAAGTTGTGCTGCTTAAACTAATAGTTTAACAGAAATGTACTGTTTTGCAGCAAGGACACAATAAATTGATCAAAAGTCACAGTAAACATTTCTATGTTGTTATAAAAAAAAAATCTGTTGGAAATAAATGCTGTTCTTTTTAACTTTCTATTCATCAAAACATCCACAAAAATGTTAAAGGGATAGTTCACCCAAAAATGAAAATTACCCCATGATTTACTCACCCTCAATCCATCCTAGGTGTATGACTTTCTTCTTTTCTGACGAATCCAATCGTAGTAATATTAAAAAATGTCCTGGCTCTTCCAAGCTTTATAATGGGTGATTTTTTTTTTTCAATTGCCCAATAGAAGTCCAATAAAGTGCATCCATACATCATCAAAAGTGTCCCACACGGCTCCGGGGGGTGAATAAAGGCCTCCTGTAGCAAATCGATGCGTTTTTGTAAGAAAAAAAATTCATATTTAAAATTTTATAAACCGTAATCTCTAGCTTCCGCTAACTGCTGTACACGCATTGACAAGAGCGTAGTGTAAGGTCTGGTGAGAATATGCTAGTCTCTCGAGAACCAACGTTTGTTTACAGGAGCAAAGGAAGTACAGTTTCCTTACTTCAGCAAAAGAAAACCAGTCTCCTCTTAACTTATATCGATATCCTCTGACATTTTTCTTTACAAATCTTCTTTTTGTACTTCAAATTCAAGATCATTGTTTTGTTTTGCTCTCTCCACTGCGCGGAGCTTACGCCTACGTCCTAGGTCATCTGCCGGAAAGGCGTTCTATTATGAATGTGCGTACAACAGTTAGTGGAAGCTAGAGATTACGGTTTATAAAAGCCGTGTGGGACACTTTTGATGATGGATGAATGCACTTTATTGGACTTCTTTTGGACAATTGAAAAAAAAAAACTCTCACTGCCATTATAAAGCTTGGACTCTTATAACTCTGATTGGATTTGTCTAAAAGAAGAAAGTCATATACACTTAGGATGGCTTGTGGGTGAGTAAATCATGGGGTAATTTTCATTTTTGGGTGAACTATCCCTTTAACATTTTTGTGGATGTTTTGATGAATAGAAAGTTAAAAAGAACAGCATTTATTTCCAACAGATTTTTTTTTATAACAACGTAGAAATGTTTACTGTGACTTTTGATCAATTTATTGTGTCCTTGCTGCAAAACAGTACATTTCTGATGTATGTATATATGCATGTATGTATGTGTATATGTATATTTAAATAAAAAATAAAAAACATAAAAAAATAAAAAACATTTCAGTGTTTTTATGCATTTTTATATTTATTCCAAAATAATAACTAAAGGCAGTAACAATTTGAAGTGAAGTGACGTGACATGTGGCCAAGTATGGTGACCCATACTCGGAATTAGTGCTCTGCATTTACCCATCCAAAGTGCACACACACAGCAGTGAACACACACCGTGAACACACACCCGGAGCAGTG